>NC_091821.1:238605992-238905992 GCF_038994185.2 Dermacentor albipictus | reverse complement strand
TCATGTGCGCGTGCATTTAGGAAGAATTGGAAAACTGGCACCATGAGGAAAGAACAGGCAGTGCTGGTGTAAAACTGGCCAGGTGGAAATCCTACCACTGATCAGTCTGAAATTGTTTGACTATGCATTCAAAGTCCAACATACAAGACGGCTGCATCTGAGGGCCCGTTCATGGTTAATAATGTGGACACTGCCTCTTAATTTTTTTAACGAAAAAAAAAAAAACGTAACCAAAATGATTAGTCATGTAGTTGCAACAGCTTCCTCTTTTCACGTGGAAAGAACTAAAAGAATGAGGATATCAAATGGAAAGCAATGTCACAGGCACAGTAAATCGTATGTTATGGAAGGGGTCTTAATCCAAACTGTACAAAACATTATTGGGCTAGTTGGTTTGTCATGCATGGTTTGCAAGGTAGCAGCGGCAGAGAGCACGAAGGTTTAATAGCGGGGCATGTAACTATGAGGGAGATGATGTGTGCAATCAGCCCCTAGAACAGATGCCAGGCACGCTTTCAGTTGCCTAACTCCATGGGTGTGTTCCAATTTATTCCAGCAAGCAACTCTGTCATCTAACCTAAGAAGACGGCTTCATCTCTGCACCAGCGGTGCCAGTCTGTGTTTTGGAACACAAACATGCCTAGACATTGTTGCCCACCTGGCATCCAATTTCTGATGCGAAGCTAGATGATCAACCGCCAAGTTAATATGAGTAATCTTAAGAAAACTAACAAAAACTAAAAATATCAGTTATTTCACTATACATATATTATTTGTACTAGAGAGATCAAAATACTGCCACTCATAGAGATTTTTATGTAGATTTCATATATGTCATTAGTTTCTGTGTAGCTACTATATTTTAGTTATGTCCAATACAGCTGCAAAACATAGTGATCTTTTTTTCGAGACACTTCCTTCTGTATAAAATTTTCATGAAAAGCATCGTGCTTTAGCTTATTTAACTCTTTGTATACTGCAAAGTGCCGATATCTATCCAAACTGCCTATATAATTAGTGGAACTATGCAAGAAAAGATTAGTAAACTTCAACTAATCTTTTTTGCAATCCCATGAGAATAACCTTGGGCACTCATAATTATCTTATACTAGCGAAATTTGGCACACATACACTTCAAGATATGTGGAATGCTGATATCTACTTGAAATTGCAATATCTCTCAGCAGTATATAGCTGCGAAAATGCAAGGTTATATTTCATGGGATTGTGAAAAAAATTATTTAAAGCTTCCTAATTTTTTTTTTTTTGCATAGTTCCGGTAATTGTACATGCTGTTAGGATAGATATCAGCACATTGCGGTCTACAACAAGCTAACTAAGCTAGAGCACGATGCATTTTGTGAAAATTTTATACACGAGGACGTGCCTCCAAAGATTATACTATATATTGCAGTTATAGAGGACACAACCAAAAAAATACAACAGTTACACAAAAACTAATGACGCACTATTTGAAATCTACATAAAAAGCTGTATGAATGGAAGTATACTCAAATCTCTAGTAATTTTTTTTTTTTTCAAATAGCATCTTTCCTTAAGCATATCCTCCTTCTACAGCCTCAACAGCACTCACAGTTACGGTTGCACACACCAGCCACCTCTAGAAAATTCAACACAATGGAAAGTATTGTAAACCAAGCTTGTCAGACTTGGCTCCATTCAGCTTCTCTCAATAACAGCACTCGTCTAGGTCGTCTGTTCGCTAGACAGCAAAATATTGCGCACTTTTGTAGACTTCGATGCTGTCTCCTTTGCCGTCTAGTACATTAGGATTAAAACAGGACTTAAGATGGCAATGTAGCTGTCTATGCAGAGAACTGGCACACACCCCATTAACGCAACAGAAGTATGTGCCTGCCGAGCTCATCTCAACAGTGCACAACGAACCACTTTGTTACGAGTTGTAAAATTATCAATACATTATATCTTAACCTCTGGCGCATGGACCGGTATCAGGAAAAAAAGTTGGCAAACATATAGGACATAACATATCTTCGGTGACCAGCGCTAGAAGGAATATATGATATTCTCAGGAGAAATATTGCAGATGAGCAATGAGGAATTTCTTATGTTATGCTCAAATATTTCCAGCATGCTATTTGTTTCGGTAGACAAAGAGTATGAATCAGCTGCTGTGCACATTATATATAGTCACATATTTGTATTACACAAAAGGCTGCCACATTCAACACGCACCACAAGATCGTAATACCATATATATCTTGTTTTTTTGAAGAGCGACATCCAGCCGTCAGCAACCTGGATCACACAATGTCAAGAAATTTGAAGTTGCCCATTCAAAACAACTCTCTATTGACTATTCTGAAATGGCACATCAACCCATTCTAATCTTTACCCACCAATGAATTGAATACAATTGTGCTTGCAACCTACAGGAAGTGCTGGGCTGATTACAGAGTGCATGCTAGGCAAATCCCAATGAATGCTACACAGAGTGCAGCTTCCCAACTCCATCCACCATGCCAGCATGTGACGGCAGACTTTGTCTTTCACAGTTGCTGACACTTTAGGGGTTGAACTGACGAGGGTGGTTCTTCCCATGAATGTGTATGGAAGACATCCTTCACCACACGCACAATTATAGCGCCCAAATGAAAGTGACAGCACACTTTTCAAAGCATAAATAATAGCAATAAAACATCGAAAAGTTCAGTTTGTTTAGATGAACTACAACTTAGGATGAAAAATGCCAAAAAGGATATTTTTACCCTAGTGAAAATCCTGAACTGGGAACTCAAGTGGTTACAATTGGTATTAAGTGGTTTCATTTGGTAATCAACCGGTCCCAGTTGAAATACAACTGGTACTCTAGTGGGTACCTACTGGGAAGCAAGTGGACCCAGTTGGAGGCTGACCGGAAACCAACTGGTTCCAGTTGGAGGCTAAGTGGTAGTGAACTGGTTCTAGCTATGAGCCTACTGGGCATGTTATTTCCAGGTACAGACCAGTTGGCCAGCAACTGGCCCCACTTGGAGGCTGAGTAGAAATCAACTGGCTCGACAGCTGGACACCAACTGGCCATGAAATTTTCAGGTACAGACTAGATTGGCAGTAATGTTCCCAGTTGGGAGCCAAATGGGCGTATTGTATCGTATCATAATTTTTCATCCCGAACATGACATATACCAGAGGCCATGTTATCTGACGTTTCATTTCGTTTTCCATTCTGTTCACTCTGGCTCAGCAAGGGCTCAGACATGATGATTATTGTTGTGGGACAACAAAGTCCCAAACGGTGCAAACTTAAAATTTTAAGAGTGTAGCATGAAGTAGGCAAATGTATGGCAGGATAAGAACGAGTGCTTCGTGCTCGCCTGACGATGAATAGCTGATTAGGAATCTGCTATGGGCGTGAAAGTCATGCTCTTCAACATCAGTTTCGTTTTTTTTTTTTTAAGGAAATTGACCTGAATTCATTAAGGTGCAGAAATTAGCATCAGATTTCTGCATGCTTTTAATCAGTTACAAGTTGGATGATATCTGACTTTTGGTTAAAAGGATGGTCTGTACCATCATTCCCATGCAGGCTGAACCGCCAAACATGCAGTTCTCGTAGACAAGTGCCTAAGTACCCTCCAGTATTTATTTTTTTCGTAGAACACCTTCTCTTCCGGGAAAACCATTTACGTGATGGCAAGTGTTCGTTTCTACAAAAACCATGGAAAAAAAGAAGAAAAAAACTTCGCGAGAGCATATGGCGTCAGGCGGGATCCCGCCTTCGCAAACGGTGGGATGACCTCTGACGCCGTTCTTTCCTCGCTTTCACTTAATTGAGGCCACGGAGGTATCTTTCTTGCTCCGTGCTTGAGGCTGGGGGAATCGTAACAAATACGCACATCGCGGATTGAATCCTGGGAACAGCGCGCCGACCGTGGCATTGGCCGTAGCAATGCCTGTAACGTTGGTACGTTCCGCGCGCGTGGTGAATCGTAATGCCGCTTAGTGTCTTGCAAGCTTGTGCTTAGGTGATTTTACCGTGATTCCTCCTTTCTTCTGTTTAATGACTGGGCAGTAACGATGGTCACGTAACGATGCCTTCTAGGTATTCTCGTTTTTAATTTTTATATTTATTGATCAATTATCGCCTCGTGAGGCTGCGCCGAGTTCGTCGTCTACCTTTGCGTACGTCTGCTTGTCCGCTGCGCGGCCCCTCGGAATATAACTGGGTTAGTGTTGCCGTTTCAGCAACATTCTTTTTAGGTATCGAGACCGATAACTAAAGGCACATCAAATGCGGCGAGCGGAAAGCGAGCGGCCCGGGCTGGAGAAACCGCGGTGGCAGCTGCGGCCAGCGGTAGTCAAAGGTGCCACGAACCAAGCCATGTGTGACGCTCGTTATTTGAAACAAATGTTTAAACATACTCTAAAGTAATTCTATGCCTGCAGTGACACGCCTCTATGCAGCGTACGTTACGAAATCAGGCCTCCACATTTGGAAATATACACTATATTTCCAAATGTGAATCCGAAGCACTGCATTCACTCGCACGAAGTATGATTTCAAGGTACTTACACTAAAGTATTCCTGCTTATTTTGCGTTCAATAAGCAAAACGTGAGAAGACGCCTGAATCCGAATTATTTTAGCGTTGTTTAAAAAACTGCTTCCAGCAATGCGCGAACGGTACTGTCAATACTGCACAGCGGTGCACAACGCGTACTTTTCGAGATGAGCTAGCCAAACATGCTCGAAAGAGGTGCACAGCATTTTGACTCATTTCGGTCCTTCCGTTTTCGGGCCGACACAGGAAGGGCGGCTAACACAGGCCAGGCACAGGCATACACAAACCATCAAAAAAAAGGGGGACATATCTAGAATGTGGATGCTCTCCAGACCTGAGCGACACAGCCATATATTCTAAGAAAGTATGCGAACCAATGAAAGCGCGAAATTTATGAAGCTTACAAGATAGCGATGAAAGGCGCAGCGTAAGCACACCTTCAATTAATCTGTACGATAAAGAAGTGGAATTTTTAGATGGGTGACCACTTTTGTTTCCCTTTTGTTTTATTTGCGTTGACCTGACTGACCTGAACTGAGTGATCTGACTACGTGACAAATATTTCGCTACGAACCCATATGTAAAATCAGACGGCTATCGATTACATTACGTTGTATATTCCTCTGGACATAAAGATTCAGAGACACCGGCAACAGTCGTTTAATTATTGCAACCGTGCGGATTATAGTGTACTAGAATAACATTATTCTAGTGCGGACGTTCGTGAGAACGTACTTTATTGCAGACGACAAGCTTCCGTGCTCAACGCGACACGCTGCTGTGAGCTGCAGACCGCAATATTATAAAGCAAGCCTGCTGAAAATAATTTGTCAAAATAATACGCTAATTTAAAAAAAGTTGACTGCAATAACGAAACAATTGCATTTATTAGACAACGTAGGCTCTTTTTTAAAGATGGCGCTACGTAACGTATAACGATCAACCTGAAACTTCGTCTGTTATATTATAAAGAATTTATTAAACTGTTAGTAAACAAATATATAAATCAAGAAATTATAAGTGTCCTTCGACTCCTCAAACGTAAGGTTTTTTGACAAAAACAATGTTTCCAGACTTTTGCGTTTACACTGTTCAAATTTTCAGTGTTGCCCAATTTTTGTGTCAATTAACGCAAGTTTCTCGTGCGTTTCACTGGCTGTATTTGTATGTTTTGGTTAAGTGGTCACCTAATGGCTAGTTTTTTATTGTAGTTGAATGATTTGTTGAGCGAAGTATGATCAGCGTGTGACAACATGACAGCTAGTGTGTGCAGACTGATTTGCGGTGGCCAGATTTTCACTGTCCACAAGTAGACCATAAAGCACTGCGAACATTGTCACTTAGCCTTCGTGTTTTTGCCAGAAAACAATAAAACTTAAGTACGCGCCCATATGTTTTTCACGCCGACAAATTGCTTGAGTATGTACAATGTGGCCGGATTTTCGCGTACGCTCGCAATCGCTTCGTGCCCGCACGTCCGTTAAATATCTTTAGAAAACACACACACACTCACAAACAATTCCCAGCATCAAACTTTCTGAACCGCTACTGACGATGAACTTTGTTGTTGTACGCCTTCGTTGTTTGTGGTCTCCATACTTTTTTGCCAACAAATTTCCAATCGCACCGTGCTCTGTGCAGCGTCGTCATATCTGCCAATGCATTCTTTCTCAAATGCGGCACTTATCGGCCGGAAACCCTACAGGGAGATACGCGCGGTCAGAGTCGAATTTCTAAGCGAGTTAAAATTCCATTATTTTGACCATCCTACCAGCCGTCGCGCGTCAATTGAAACTTACAGGTATGCACGAGTTGGTACTGTATACGTACCGGGTGCTAAGACGTACTAAATGTTTAGCGCGTCTTTCTGACGTTAGTTAGGTACGGCCACCAATATAAACGGTGCGCACTTCGGCACTCGAGAGAGACAGAGAGAATGAGAAAGGCGGTGAGGTCGGCCTGAGCTAGCAGCTCAAGCATATATATCCGTGCCCGAAGGTGATGTATTCGCTTCGGCACTCGAAGCGAACACATCACCTTCGGCTCCATGCACGGATGCACTATCCACGAATGTGTTGCACCAGTTCACACCGTTTTCAATTGAAGATTCCTGCACAGAAAGTAGAAATATATCGTCCAAAGTCCAACAGCTTCCGTCGCTTTGATCGAGTCTTTTTTTTTTTTGTATTCAGCTTTTCACCAGATTTTGTCTGGTATCGTAGTTCAAAGCCACGACACTAACAGCACGAAAATCCATGCACACTCATGTAATTAATGTAACCTTTGTCGTAATGCAGCGCGCGCCGTAACGGCTGTCAAAAACAGCCGGAGAAAGAGCGACGCGCGGAAGCAGACGACGTACGAGCACGTGGTTTACTTGCGCCCATACCCGGTTGATGCATGGACTATTTATGGCCGCTACTAAGGCATTCAGCACAATATAATCTCCACGATGCAAACAGCCAAGAAGAGACACTTTGAATGCTTAGCCACATGCACAATTAACCTGCATGACGTAGCATCAAACTTAACATCTCCTCATTCGTTTTACTAATAGACAATCGTTTATTATAAGTGAGTACGGCTACTACCGTTCTTTTTTTTGGGGGGGGTGTCCGCGAAGCTTCTTCGAACAGTCGAGGAACCTTGTTGGAGGCAAGGGAAGATCACTTGTTGTATGACTGCGTATGACACGCTTCTGCACCGTCTTCGAAAACGCTAAGTGCGCACGGTTGCATGACCGAGATCTTGAAGGTATCGGGAGGTCCGTCCACACCCGTGTTTCACGACTGCAGTTTACAGTAGGCACAAGCGACGTTTAGCGCAGGCTAAACTGCCCTTGCTGACGCTGGACGGCTAAATGTTGATCAGTCGTCTCATAAATGGTTTTACAATTTTCTCACAACTTGGAATAGCTTGTTCACTGGTTCAAGTCTAACATGTGCCACGAACGTGAAGATAGGAAAGTGTTTTAAGAAAATAAAGGAATAAGCCTCGAAACATCAGCCTTTTTAGTTTAGGCGTGTCAGCTCACGTGCGTTTGTTTACAAACGTGCGGGACGACCAATGAAATCCTGGCGTCGTGTCACGTGACCGTTCCCGTAGTTCACGCCAAGTTCACGCCGTGTCACGCAGACGTCTGCTCTGCTGTTTACTATCAGCGACACCGCTGCTTGCAACAGGATGTCAGTATAAAAGCATGCCACCTCTGATATGAAATCGCGCACAGCAAGACAGTGGCGCTTACGAGACGTTTCCACGTTCCATTAAACGGAGTCGCAATTCAGAAAGCAGTAATTCTCATCCGGCTTCGTCTGTTCAACGCCGTAGGCTTGGTTCTCAATCAAAGTGATTTTTTTCTAACACTGCAATAATTACTGCGCAGACCGCTCCTTCACGAAACTTTGCATCGCAGGAAATGCTTTCTGAAATTCCGCCACTCAAAAATCACGGTTCGAGGATGTGGCCAGACTTTCGTGTATTCTTTAGTTGGCCAGACTTTCACATTCAGATAAACACGAAAGTATAGCACAATTAATATCATATATTTGCATGTGAAAAAAACAATGTTTAATTTTTGTTTCACAGTAAAACACCCCCTTGTTGACAGCACAGACGCCAAATTTATATTTCATTGTGGCCAGCTGTTTGTTGCAAAAGGACACCATTGCAAGACCTTTGCAGCTAATACATGTATTTGTGTATAATGTGTATACTTAATAAAACGTAATTCAACAAATTTATGCAAAAGGTATTGCAAAATTTCAACCGATTTCAACACAGCACGCGTGAATCAAAAACCGAAGGAAGCACATGCGAAGCAACGTCACGTCATTCCAACTTGACGGACTAAAAGAAGACTCATGTGGCCGTACATGTGACAGCAAAAAGTTCTCTGTCGTGTTTTCCAGGATCTGGCTTAATTAAGCGCCATTGATGGATTAAGTGCACGCAGACTTAAGAGGTAATACACCTGCCGTTGCATTTTGCTCGGCACAAGTTGAATTAGCTCTAGGGACTTTTGGTAACAGATGTAAACACCTAAGTCGACTCTAGGGGCAACTACTGCTAGTTGACTGCACATCAAGTGTCAACGCGAACTACAGCGACGAACGAAAGGTAAGGGTAAAAATTTTCCTGTCTAGTACACGCGTCATTTGCGGAATTTTCGGGCTTGAGTACGTCGCCGGTTCTACAGCACATTTGTTCTACGTAAACGCGATCGCCCCCATCGCGACGAAATCAATTTTTGAGACAGCGCGTCGCTTGGCGAAGCGTAGTTCGAGTTCGCTCGTGCTGAGTCCTGCGCGGCAGTCTGAAGGATCTCGCGGCGCAGCTGCTTGCTGATATTTCAATGCCAGAATTCTTTGAACAGAGATCGAAGAGAGCAATGCGACCTATAAAGTCCCTGGATGCATTGGGTTCCTAGGGACTTCTGTGCTACAGGCGTGCTCGGTCTGTGGTAACTGTAAACCGAATAAACCAGGCACAGAAGTTGCAGTAGAGTGGTGCCGTTGTCTTTCCGGGATGTCACTCAGAAGCAATTTCTACATGCTGTCGTTGTTCCGCGTAGTGTCTTTGTGCACTGAAGCTGCTGCCTTTCAACAAGCTAGGGAACCATGGTCGTGACATCAGTGCACTCGATCCACGGTTTCTCGTCTCATAGTAGCGACACATTTCACTCAGCCTACAGAAAATTGCGACGTCATTCAAGTGTGAGAACCACGTTCTGGTACGCGGAGCAGGTGGTGTATCACCCCAAGGAAAAGTGACCACAATTCTTAACGTGCCATCTGTACTACCGTCACCCAATTTCTAATTTAATAAAAAGCTATTACTTATCAAGGTTGTTCTATTAAGCACTTCAATGTGTGCATAATAACACCACTCGACTTTGCAGGCAAGCTGGCTTGATATTTAGAATACACACAGTTTGCCTGCAAATTCATCCTCTTCAAATCACACGCATATTTATTTTTTATTTTATTTACATGATACTACAGACCTCGGATCAAGCAGGAAGGGCAAATTTAAAGAAGGAATACAATGCATTGTACAAACAGCAATGTACATATATGTTAATATGCATACCTGTAGATATACAACACTTCTAAATATATATATATAGAACTTGTACCTCCAAAAGGATCATGAGGCTTATAGCGCTTGAAAAAGACAAAATGAAAGGAAGACGTGACACATACAGGTGCTAACTTGCAACAATTTTCTGCAAAGAGTTATCTTACCTGCGCAATGATGTTTGAGGAATTTTCGCAAACAGCGCATGTATGATGATGTACGCGAAAAAGTTGTATATATGTATGGGTCCCTTGCTCGAAATAAAGACTTTTGCAAGTTAGCGTCTGTATGTGTCACGTCTTCCTTTCGTCCTTGTCTTTTTCACGTGCTATAAGCCTCACAATGTCTTACCAACAAGCCCAAATCACTGCATTACAGCATTCCAAAAGGATCAAATGCAAGAGGCAAAGAACTCTCTATTGGAGGTTAAAAAATATTGTTAACGGCCTTTTTAAGGTTTCCACACGTGAAAAGCTCTTCAGGTAGCGAATTCCAGTCAGTTATTGTTTTCGGAATTTGTTTTTGCGAAATGAGGAGTTAAGCTATAGTTGTGTGTGTGTCATGTTTTGTGGGTTACAGCGTGCATCACATGTGGTGTGGCTGGGATGCCGAGCTTTCTGTGTAACAAGGAGCACAAAAATTATATCCTCATTATTTTTCTTCTGGTACAGAAGATTTATTTGATTAGTTTTCATGAGGAGAGATGGAGAGTCACAATTACTGTAATTGATGTAGATGAATTGCACAGCGCGCCTTTGAACCTTCTCAACCTGTGCAATGTCTTTTTTCGTGTGAGGACCCCACACCACGGCGGCATACTCAAGTTTTGACCTAACAATAGATTCATAAGCTAATTTCTTCACACTGGCAGGTGCTCCCCTTAACTTGTGTCTTAAAAACCCGTTGGTTTTTTTTTTTTTCATAGCAGATGAGGTTATAAAGCAAATGTGATCAATAAGTTTGTTGTTCATGATTACGCCTAAATATTTGTATTTTGTGACCCGAGTCGCAGATGTGGAGTGGAGGGTGTAGTTAAACGTAAAAGGGATCTTCTTCCTGGTGATGCTCATAAATACTGTTTTCTCAAAGTTTAATGACATCCCCCATTTGTCACACCAAACCAAAACATCATTCAAAGCAGTATTTAGCAGGCTTTGTTCTAAAACATATTACTTTAAACAACATGCAATCATCGGCAAAAAGGTTAATTTTGATGTTTTCGTGAATAAAGGAGGCCAAATCATTCATATAGACCAAGAACAATAGAGGTCCCAGCACACTCCCCTGCAAAACACCTGATGTGACCGAATATGGAGGGGAACAAAAACCGTCAATTTCCACATATTGTGTTCTCTGCTTTAAGCAGCAATCCATTTTATGAGTGGTGCTGGTACTCCACTTATTTTAAGCTTCAGCAGTAGTTCATCGTGAGGAACCTTGTCGAATGCCTCACTGAAATCGAGATATAATACGTCAACTTGTCTGGAATTATCTAATATGGCATACCATCGTTATTGAGCTGTTACCCACCAAAAACCAAGGATATGAAAATGTCTTGTTTCCAGTACGTTATTGACCTCTTAAACAAAACTGGCTATGGTACTTGCACGTCTTCCCAAATAAGAAATACGAAAAATGTATGCAGTCTCATTGCATACTGGGATTGGGAAGCTAATAAAGTAGCCTCACTCACATTGCTGATCCTGGACTGTCGTAGCTCCCAGGAACTTGGCAGAGTGTAGTGCTCAAGTCCGTCATAGTGTCGGCACTGCAGAAATATCAGCAGGAGAAATTTTGAAAACACAATAGTTGCAGAATACCAACACCTTTTGTTGAACATGGCAAGCAAACTTACTGCAGTGCTAGTGTGCTCACACGTGTGTGTATGCAGTTTGGTAATTTAGTTGCTGCAGGCATTCAATAATTGAACTTCTCTGTTTCACAGACCCATCAGCGCACATTTGTGTCCACTGCTGCCATCACTGGGGCAAGCTTCTGCAATCCAAGTCTCGTTTCCTGCTGACCGCATTATGTAGGAGGTAACATCTACAGATTTATTTTCCCCACATTTATTGTTACATCTGCATTTAGTTTTTTCTACATTTGGCGTATGCTTACTGAAATCTTCTTCATAAGAGAATTGGCATTTACCAGAACACATTCTTTTGAATTTTATCCTTTAAGCATTTTTCGGCACCCCTGGTGTGAAGAATTGACCCACATGCTGGATTAAAAAAAAAACGGGCATAGAATTGACAATCCCGCATAGTTCCAGTCAAAAGTAGAAGGCACATAATGATGAAAGCTGGCCATCCCAAACAAAGGGCTTTGAAATATGCTCCTGCACAGACTATTTCAGCTCAGTGCTTAAATGCACATGCATCGTGTTCTGTTTAACTGAAATTAGTACCACTAGAGAAAAATTGGCATTATGATGTATCAGGCATTTTTTGATAATTGTGAAGTCTGTTGTGTAAGCAAAATGTGCCGAGCGCTGAAAATTTAGTGACCTTATGTTACAAAAGACATTAGAACTGTATTTGACCTTAGTATGCCAGCAAAATTACTCTCTTGAGAAGGTAACAAGCAAAGCGAAGGACTAGAGCAGTAATAAGTCCTCCCCGAGCTCTGAAATGATTGCTGTGGGAGACACTCTGGCAGATCAGTGCTACCGGGGCAAGTAATTGTATCCCCTCTTCTGATGCCCCTGCAGGTGGCACAATACATTGCATACACAGAGCTAGTATAGAATGAGTATTTTGGTGCCGTAATATTATTAGCATGCTGCGACTTCATATAACTTGACTGAACAGTTGGCACCATGCTTCAGATATGATGAATTTTATGGAAAATCTGAGTCATATTTGAAAGCTTGACTCAAGGAACTACGTTTTTCATAAATGCTTTCCTTCGGCTTATGGTTTTTCAAGCTCTCTCTCTCTCTCTCTCTCTCTCTCTCTCTCTCTCTCTCTCTCTCTCTCTCACTTTGAGTGGTCATGATGGTGCGTGTAGTATAGTATAGTAGTAGTCAAGTTGCAGGAGCAACAGTAGTAGCAAACGACGGTGGTGGTAATAGTAAAAGCCTCTACAGCAATAGACATTAAGCATGGGTCAGAGTTCTCTCATGTATGTGCCATTTGTTGCTACACAGAGGCGATGTTTATCACTAGCATAGAAATTTCTGCATTAGTGCATGAGTTTTAGGTTTCAAGTTCTCATTTATTGCTTGAAATATGCCTGTAAGACTATTTGTTTTCAAGTAAAAACCAAATTTATCTATTTTTGCCCTTCAAGACAGTTATGTAAACATTGGGTTAAATTATTAACCCGATTTCTCCACACAAAGGCAAACTACCAAGAACCGTAGTCTTCAACTGTGAAAGGATGGTAGTATGGGAATGCTCTTGAGTAATGATGAACGACTGTGGGCAGGCACAATGTATGTGAATGCAGTGAGAGTGAGCAGACGCAGGTGAGAGTGCGAGGACGTTTGTAAGTGTTGGTGACTGTCCACCAAAATTACCAAGGTGGGTTCCTCGCACTTTTCTGCTCAAAAAAGTGACTTGTGGGACAGAGCGATGAATAGCGGTAGTCAAGCAAGGGATGCCACTGGAGCAAACAAGTTAGGGCGGCAACTGCTTTCCTTGGCAGCATCTGGTGCCTGCTCTTGGGGTGCGGCGGCGAAAAGGCAGAGCAAGTGGCGACCTGAATGAAGCTCAAGGGAATCTCAGTAGTCGTAGCGGACCAAGCGATCAAAAGCAACCTCCACCACTTGTGAGATGGCTGTTAACTCGACGCTTTATTCAGCAGGGCCGTGCACTGAAGACGAGCTCGCTATGATGATGAATATATACAGATGAAGAAGATGAAGGGTGAATATAATGGGCTCACACATTAGTAGCTCACTCTCCCCCAACCTCGTTGAGTGAGGACGAAAATAAGCTGGTACATAGAGTAGGGCGAGAGATGTCAAGGTGTTAAAAAAGCAAAATGCGAGTGGGGGAGGGGTTAGTTTTGATAGTGATACAACAGGTAGGGGTCCTGCTTCACACATCATCCTCCCAGAGACAAAGTATCGAGAGTGACATTTCATCCACAAGTTATCTGCAATTAACAGGCATAAATATTTGAAAGGGAGCTCTCAAATATGTTCGTTAGACCAATGGCACAAATATAAACAGCATCGTTAACCTAAGATTAATGCTAACCATACCCCCCCGCACAAATTTACCTTTCTAATCTCTCGGGCCATTATTTACTAAATTATTATCGTACAGCTTAATTTAATTTCTTGTCTACATTTAATATTTGGTCCACCTCTTTTCTCCCTTTCTCAGCTTTCAAAAAGGTGTATGCTCATACTCATTGCTTTCATTTCCTATTTACACAACTTACTCCTAACTCGCAGCCACAGCCTCCTAGTCTCGGTTTTGCCCGCTCTGACAGCCCAATTTCGTCGTGTCACAGTTCCATGAGCAATCGCATTTCTTCCAAATCTAAAAATTGAAACAGCTTGTATGGAGATTTTACTTGAATTTGCAGACTATAATGAAACCGCAGAAATTAAAGTTTAAAACTAAATTATTGAATTCTTGTTAATTAGCAGCCGATTATCTCATATCAGCCGTCACTCCATGTTTACCACCACTCACAGCATGTCTCCGAAGAAACTGTCCTTTTATTTCAAAATGGCTATTCTTAAATATTACTAAACGCCTTCACAGAAACGTCCAGTATAAACGCTGCCATGGAAATGTGTTGCTGCCCTGACAAAGTCCCCTCACCCATAGAGTTTCATATTAATATACCTAGAGGGAAACCTGGCGCTGCGATCGTTCAACCATCATGGGAATGATGGGAAATACAGGCTTTGGATTGGCATTCTGTTGACTGGCGAACTAGTCTACAAGTATTTTTTGGCAGTTTTGGTTTCACTCCAAGCGCAATTGCTATAACCTGCAGTGGGAAAGTGCAACGCAAAGCTCTCAGCCTTTGTTATGTTGCTCGAAGTGGCAATAGCGCTCTGGGCCAGCGGCTGGGACAATGTTCGTGTCGCGGTGTGGTGTCGAAGACCTGACGAGAAAGCGACGCCATCGTAAACGTTGAAAGAACATGTTTTGAGCATTTGGACCTTGGTTTGTTAAGTGTGTTAGGTTGGTGCTGTAGTGTCACGTACTTTATGAAACTTCAGAATAGCAAAAAGAAGGCACTACTGATACAAGACATATACAGTTGTACTTCTAGTGGCTTGACAATCAAATTTTATTGAGGGCTTCATTACGCATTGCTCGTATATGTGCTCATGGAAATGCGTGTTTTAGGACTTTGAGAACACAAACTTGTGGTAGGAGTGGTTGCTGCTTCCTGGCTGTAGTCTAGTGTTGTAAGATGTGTAAGTGTGAAGCCACGCAGTTAACGCTTCAAAAGTGGTACGTCAATATAAAAAATGGTAAAGCATACTCATGGGAGGCCACTAGCGTCCTAGATAGCACTGTAGCAGATGTGCTTAAAAGTACTTGAAGACATTCAGCAATCGTGACAGCCGACACAGCCTTTCGACAGAGCGAGAGAGTTCGCAAGTGCCTGTCATCTGCGAGAAGTCTCACGTTTGCAGCGAGCAGGCGTCATAGCAGACGATACTTGTAGCATTCCGCTCAAGGGCGCAACACTTTCCCACAATACAACATTTTTATTTCCATAAATACTTGATTAGTATTTTTATATAAGTACATGCACGGTTGTTATTGCTGTTGCAAAAATAAGTAAATAATTATTCTCAGGTGTTAAATCGGGAACAGAATCGCACAATAATGCATACCCTGGTGTGTCCTGGTGATAAACCATAGTAAACCATGCTTCCATCTCAAAGTCATACGAAGTTTATGTAACGTGTTGTATATTACGTAACATACTGCAGAAATAAAATTAGATTTTACACGATAGTATTTGAGTATAGCTTTGTTTACTGCGCCGCAAGCAAACGCCACTAGTCTAAAGATCGAAGTCAATCCGAAACCTGTACTTCCCAGCATTCCCATGTAGGTTGAGGCAACGCTCATGAGAGCCCCCGTAGACACTGGCGCCACATTTCCCTCTAGGGTATTTATTTAAAAACTCTATGCCCCTCACCAAAGCATTGGCTCCAGTGACATCCCTTGTTCAACTTTTGTTGATGCACATTCACTCATGTGTGCACTTCAAGCCCTCATCTCACTGTGAACCTGTCTTGAGTGGCATTGAGGTGACATACAGTGGAGTCACTGAGGGGAAGGCTAAAGAAGATGCCTGCAGTGACCACACGTGCACCCATCATTGCCGGAAGGCATCCGTGCACTTTGCTGTTTCTAAGGGCTCAAACAACAAAGTAATGCTTACTTGCTTCTGTTCTCTGTGAGCAGCTATCACTGCATTACTTTTGATCTTTGTCTTTTTTTTTTAATCTATACTGTCCACTTCTTCCATGCTGGCTTACAGGTCGTCTTTTCCTCATGAACATATTTGCCCATGCATGCAGTAGCACACACGCAAAGTCCTTGCTCCAAACTGAATGTTTATCCCTTTAAAGAATCCTTTGTCTTTTTTTTTTTCAGACAAATAAAGAACTGTATGTTAGAATAATATTAAAAGGAGCACTTGTACGCTATCATGTCTGAAATATACTAAAGATGAAGTCTTGTGACAAGTGCAGTGAAGTCTTGCTTGACACACAGCCACCCATTTGAAATGGGATGTGCACAGGTGGGCAATAACACAGTTAGTCTCACCACTGTGGCTGGTAGGTCTGTAATCTTTAAAATCTGCTGTAACTAAGCTATTTTATTTACATCACACAGGCTTGGCATACTGCATGCCTTACAGGCTTGCTTTGGGCAGAAACTGCAAAACTGCAATTGCGTTCATGTCGTCTGTACCTTCCATTCTTGTCTGTGTGGATTTTGGCATCAATTATTAATTGCATATAACGTTTGCTGGCCTGTGCACATCCAAGCCTTGTAAGCACACACTCTATCTTGCATAGCCTTCGCCCTTGGACACAGCTATAGAATATGCTGAACATCCACTGAAGTCACAGGGGTTTATGAAGAGCACCTAAAATGTGGCCCTAAACTGTCCACAAGAGAACCTCTCCTACTAATTCAGAGCATTTTTGTAAGGATCTATATCATGCTCAAAGTGAGTGTAGCTGGAAAACAGTAAATTCATATAGCTTGTACATATTGTAGACAGCAGATATACAAGCGCAACTGAAAGTCTGAAGACCACAAGTGCCAAGAACACGAAAATTCATTCTTATTTCATTGCCTAGGTAGGCAGCCTGAAGTAAAGTGGTGCAATATTTACGTGTTTCTGACCAATGCAGTACACGTCCTAATTCCAGTCTGTATGGCCGCACCAGAAGATTAAATTTTTAAGTGCTGGCGTGTTCCGAAAACTTTCGTTCATGATCGTTATGCAGATGCTCACAGCACAGATCTTTCCTTTTCATTCACTAACGTCCTTTTTGTACTTGAGCACATAGTTTGGTTTGAGTGACATGGCCCTCGAGCAGCACTGTGGGCACACATATATTGCGGCTGTCTGGTGCACTGATATGCTATACAATAGCATACAAGCAATTTGTTTTTACCATCTGTCTACAGTCTAATGGATATGGCAGATCATGACATGCCCTGCAGCAGCAACGCACCATTCCATCAATTGAGTTGCAACTGATAGCTGATTGGCCAATTCATTTCATATCTTCTCTAACTAAAAGAGGATACCCCTACCCTATTTTGCATCTCTACTAGTATGTCTCTTTATGCCTCTTTCTGCCTTGCGGCTGCTGTGTGTTTAGTGCCAAGCATAAGGCAGGGCTAAGAATGTGTGTTACAAGTGCCAATGCACTTCAAAACATTTCAGATTGCCCTATTAACCTATTATGTGCCCTTGCCATGTCGCAGGTTTTATGTTGAGCCGACCAGACAGTGTACCAAAGGCGTACACGAAATGGCAATTGATGTGAATCAGTGGCCTCCCGAAGCTCCGCTGGGGGGAGGGGGGGGGAGCACAAATTTGCCTAGTAGAACTCGCACCTCCTGCAGAACTCGCAGGTGACTATGAATAAAACAAATTTGGGTGGAGTCACATGAATTGGGTGGTCAGCGGTGGCGTAGAGGTAGAACACCCGCCTCGCGTGCAAGAGGTCCGTGGTTCGAATCCCGGTGCCGGCAATTTTCCACCGGATTAAAAAAAAAAAAGAAATCCGCGTGTTGATAAAATTGCACAAACAGGCCTGGAGTGTGGCCTGATCCCGGTGACCAGAACCGGTAACGCACTCCCTCACCAGAGCAGGATTGGCCACCCTGGTGCAGTACTTGGCCACAACCTCCTATGAACACAACAATAAAACCCCGGCCCTCAGTCCCCAGCAGCTGCAAAGCAACTGACCAAGGCGGCGGTCAGACCTGCGACGCAGCAGAGGGTGCTAAGAATCACTGGCTCCGGACAGGCCGCCATTGGAATATGAACCTGGCAACGTTTAACGCTACAACGTTATCTAGTGAGGCGAGTCTAGCAGTTCTATTGGAGGAATTAGAGGGCAGTAAATGGGATATAATAGGGCTCAGTGAAGTTAGGAGGCCAAAAGAAGCATATACAGTGCTAAATAGCGGGCACATCCTGTGCTACCGGGGCTTAGCGGAGAGAAGAGAACTGGGAGTCGGATTCCTGGTTAATAAGAATACAGCTGGTAACATACAGGAATTCTATAGCATTAACGAGAGGGTGGCAGGTCTTGTTGTGAAACTTAATAAGAGGTACAAAATGAAGATTGTACAGGTCTACGCCCCTACATACAATCATGATGACCAGGAAATCGAAAGCTTCTATGAAGACGTGGAATCGGCGATGGGTAGAGTGAAAACTAAATACACCATACTAATGGGCGACTTTAATGCCAAGGTAGGCAAGAAGCAGGCTGGAGACAAGGCAGTGGGCGAATATGGCATAGCCACTAGGAATAGCAGGGGAGAGTTATTAGTAGAATTTGCGGAACAGAATAATATGAGGATAATGAATACCTTCTTCCGCAAGCGGGATAGCCGAAAGTGGACGTGGAGGAGCCCGAACGGCGAGACTAGAAATGAAATAGACCTCATACTCTGCGCTAACCCTGGCATCATACAACATGTGGACGTGCTCGGCAAGGTGCGCTGCAGTGACCACAGGATGGTAAGAACTCGAATTAGCCTAGACCTGAGGAGGGAACGGAAGAAACTGGTACATAAGAAGCCGATTAATGAGTTAGCGGTAAGAGGGAAAATAGAGGAATTCTAGATCAAGCTACAGAACAGGTATTCAGCTTTAACTCAGGAAGAGGACCTTAGTGTTGAAGCAATGAACGACAATCTTGTGGGCATCATTAAGGAGTGTGCAATGGAAGTCGGTGGTAACTCCGTTAGGCAGGATACCAGCAAACTATCGCAGGAGACGAAAGATCTGATCAAGAAACGCCAATGTATGAAAGCATCTAACCCTACAGCTAGAATAGAACTGGCAGAACTTTCGAAGTTAATCAACAAGCGTAAGACAGCTGACATAAGGAAGTATAATATGGATAGAATTGAACATGCTCTCAGGAACGGAGGAAGCCTAAAAACAGTGAAGAAGAAACTAGGAATTGGCAAGAATCAGATGTATGCGTTAAGAGACAAAGCCGGCAATATCATTAATAATATGGATGAGATAGTTCAAGTGGCTGAGGAATTCTATAGAGATTTATACAGTACCGGTGGCACCCACGACGATAATGGAAGAGAAAATAGTCTAGAGGAATTCGAAATCCCGAAGGTAACGCCGGGAGAAGTAAAGAAAGCCTTAGGAGATATGCAAAGGGGGAAGGCAGCTGGGGAGGATCAGGTAACAGCAGATTTGTTGAAGGATGGTGGACAGATTATTCTAGAGAAACTGGCCACCCTGTATACGCAATGCCTCATGACCTCGAGCGTACCGGAATCATGGAAGAACGCTAACATAATCCTAATCCATAAGAAAGGGGACGCCAAAGACTTGAAAAATTATAGACCGATCAGCTTACTGTCCGTTGCCTACAAAGTATTTACTAAGGTAATTGCAAATAGAATCAGGAACACCTTAGACTTCTGTCAACCAAAGGACCAGGCAGGATTCCGTAAAGGCTACTCAACAATAGACCATATTCACACTATCAATCAAGTGATAGAGAAATGTGCAGAATATAACCAACCCTTATATATAGCTTTCATTGATTACGAGAAAGCGTTTGATTCAGTCGAAACCTCAGCAGTCATGGAGGCATTACGGAATCAGGGTGTAGATGAGCCATATGTAAAAATACTGGAAGATATCTATAGCGGCTCCACAGCCACCGTAGTCCTCCATAAAGCAAGCAACAAAATCCCAATAAAGAAAGGCGTCGGGCAGGGAGATACGATATCTCCAATGCTATTCACAGCGTGTTTACAGGAGGTATTCAGAGACCTGGATTGGGAAGAATCGGGGATAAAAGTTAATGGAGAATACCTTAGTAACTTGCGATTCGCTGATGATATTGCCTTCCTTAGTAACTCAGGGGACCAATTGCAATGCATGCTCACTGACCTGGAGAGGCAAAGCCGAAGAGTGGGTCTAAAAATTAATCTGCAGAAAACTAAAGTGATGCTTAACAGTCTCGGGAGAGAACAGCAATTCACAATAGGCAGCGAGGCACTGGAAGTCGTAAGGGAATACATCTACTTAGGGCAGGTAGTGACGGCGGATCCGGATCATGAGACGGAAATAATCAGAAGAATAAGAATGGGCTGGGGTGCGTTTGGCAGGCACTCCCAAATCATGAACAGCAGGTTGCCATTATCCCTCAAGAGAAAAGTATATAATAGCTGTGTCTTACCAGTACTCACCTACGGGGCAGAAACCTGGAGGCTTACGAAAAGGGTTCTACTCAAATTGAGGACGACACAACGAGCTATGGAAAGAAGAATAATAGGTGTAACGTTAAGGGATAAGAAAAGAGCAGATTGGGTGAGGGCACAAACGCGAGTTAATGACATCTTAGTTGAAATCAAGAAAAAGAAATGGGCATGGGCAGGACATGTAATGAGGATGGAAGATAACCGATGGTCATTAAGGGTTACGGACTGGATCCCAAGGGAAGGGAAGCGTAGCAGGGGGCGGCAGAAAGTTAGGTGGGCGGATGAGATTAAGAAGTTTGCAGGCACGGCATGGCCACAATTAGTACATGACCGGGGTTGTTGGAGAAGCATGGGAGAGGCCTTTGCCCTGCAGTGGGCGCAACCAGGCTGATGATGATGATGACATGAATTGGTGCAGTTTAGGGTGCCGAACAATGAGCACATGTTTCCTATTGGGTCATTCCACGCGAAACGTCCCAGACCCTAAAAGCACCTGTCACCAATTCTCTTGGAAAAAATTGGGTTAGTTGGTGATTTTGGGAATGTCGTTTCACGACAGTATTTTTCTAGAAGAAATCTTTTTGGTGACGTAAGCACTTTTTGAAAGTTATGCAAAGAAGCAGAAGTTGGTTGGAGGTAAATTGTTTTAATCAAGTGCGAAACTAGGTACAATAAAAATTCTTATTTTAGAATATTCTGCTGTCACGGTTATTTCAGTTGACATCATAGGTGAACACATCTATGAATTTTCTGCATTTAATTGGCCCAGTAAAAAGCAAAAAAATTGTGCGTATTCGTAATTATTTTTGCACAAACATCGTTTACATCCAAAGTCGGAAGATATTACCCGTGCGCATACCTATGTCTATATTCTGGTTAACCTTTGTGTTGTTATAGCTCCAAAACTGACTTGGCAGTATATTCATGAGGGCTGTCTTTAATCTACATTTTTGTTAATCGTCTATTTGCCTGACAAATTTTTCCCCGCAGCATTATATTTGATGGACCTAGATTAATTTAAAAATTATACCTACAAAGATATCAGCAAAGGAGCTGTGCAGATAACATGGCTTTTCCTCCTTCACTGAAGCCTAGTGATCAGTTTTAGCAGAAGTATTTGATGCATAAGGAGGCAGTGGCAGCCTGTAATGTCAACTGGACTGTTACTGTGCAATCATACCTTGCTGGTGAAGCAGCGCACTGACACGGACGCAGTGAAGACGCACAAGAAAAGACAACACTTGCTGCACTCGCAACTATCATAGTTGCGAGTGCAGCGAGTGTCGTCTTTTCTTGTGCGTCTTCGCTGTGTCCGTGTCAGTGCGCTGCTTCACCAGCAAGGTATGATTACTCACCAACTAGCCCAACTTTCCACATTACTGTTACTGTGCAATCTGGCTGCAGTGGCTCACAGCAACATTTATACTGCAGGCTGTGAGGGCAGGAGGCATTGCTCGTGGCCAAAGCCACTACTAGTACACTGAGTGGCAACCTAAATATTCAGTACATGTTCTACCCGCAGAAGTGCACTGAACCTGCCCTTTGTCCCTCTGCTCCAAAATAGTGTCTGAGAGAGACCGACATTGAAAGAAGTTCACCTTCCACCTGACATCACGGAAATAAGAGTGCTTAATCGGCAGCAAGGGTTGAATTGTAGCCTTGTTACTACAATATATTTTTTAGTTCTGAGTGCAGAAATCTGAGATAAAATGGACAGAAGTTGAGACACACACAAGCATGTGTGTGTGTCTCAACTTCTGTGCATTTTGTCTCAAGTTTCTGCACTAAGAACTAGAAAATAAGCTCGTAAACCTATAGACATTCTTTTAGAGTAGGTCAGCAGTGCATTTCCCACTGCATTCTTAGGTTGTTGCTGTTCATAGCAGTCATGTGCTTCAAGTATCATGTGCTTGCTGGTAGGCTGCTAAAGTAACCCTTTCCTTCTTTTTTTTTTCATGGGTCTTGGCTATCTTTATTTTTAGGTGCTGCATTTTGCAATGTACAGTATGGCCTAATCTTTGATGTAATATGCATCAGTTTCTGGTGCACGAAACCACGAAGACATACAACAGCACACGGTGCTAAAGGCAGTAAACTCATGTGCAAAAAAGTGGTTGCCTGTGTCTGAAGCACTTTACCCTGATACACAAGGAAAGGAGCTGCTGAAGAAATTATGCTCCATGCAACGTTGCTTGCTCTTGTGCCCACAGTTCTGCCTACTCTCATAAGTCCTTGCCACTCAGAGTGCTGATCAGTACCTTGTGTATGGCACTAACTTGTGTACACTGAATTGTACTGTACAAGCTTGTATTTTTGCCTCAGATTCCATTTGGTACACAGAAATATGATTAGAGTAGGCAAACTGCAAACCATGCCAAGAATAGCAGCAATATCTTAGAAGCAATCTGAGCACAACCACATTTGGGGGCACAGCTGAGAAAGCGAAGCTCAGTGGTAGGTAGTAAAAAAAAATTGTAAGTGCACCATTTACATTAGCAGTTGCAACTAAAGCTTCAGTGCAACAGAAATCAGCACACCTTAATATATTTATTACTGGTCATGAAATTGAGTGTGCATTAGTTTTGGTGAATAAACACAGCACATTGACAGTGCCGACTTGCAAATATCTTACTGCATCAATTTTTCTTTAGCGCAACTTATACAAAGTTTTCATATGCACTCACACCTTGTATGAAAAATGCAGTAATAAAGCTTCGTGAAAAAAAGAAAGAGAAGCAGTTATCATTCACCTGTGTCATGCGTGGAGTATCAGTGGTCACTGAGCATTATCACTTCTGAATTTGCTGAGGCTGGCTTACACTAATTACTATAGTTGCAGCATTTGTCTGCCTTCGTTGCATGTTTTTGTAAAGCTTTGTACCAGTAGCAGGTACAGTGCACCAATGTCTATTGCCGGAGCCACACTACTTGAAAGCAGGAATTTCCATGCTCAGTGTTGTCTTGTTATATTTTATGGGTGTAGAGATACAAAGCTCAGTTATCACGCATTGTAACAGGAACGCAAAGTGCATACCTCTTGTAGGAAATCTGGGGCGGTATTCTCGGACAATGACTTTCAAGGATATTTTCTTTTTTACAAGGTTTCATGAGACTAGCACAGGTCATGTTCAGCGTCTACAGGCCACAGCATTCTTTCACTGTGCCAACTTTGCTAAGACAGTGTGATGCTGTCGCTCAGACATCGACATGACAAGCGCTTGTCTCGTGAAATCTCACGAAAGTAAAAGTATCCCCGAAAGTCATTTTCCGAGCATACCTCCCCTGTTTTGTCAGCATGAAAAGGCATCTACTGTAATTATCATACCCATCAGTCCGTAATACTTGCGCTAGTTACGGTACACACAAAAGGACGCCACAATGTCCAAATGAATCTGGGTACTTTCCCTATGGTGTCTCTCTAACAGCCTGGTTGTATGTGTGGAACATAAGACTTTGTCAGTTAATATTGCATTCAGAGCAGTTTGCATTGGCCTCAAGACACTTGTAAACATGCAGAAACAGTTATTTTGCTGAGGTATGATTACTCACCAACTAGCCCAACTTTCCACATTACTGTTACTGTGCAATCTGGCTGCAGTGGCTCACAGCAACATTTATACTGCAGGCTGTGAGGGCAGGAGGCATTGCTCGTGGCCAAAGCCACTACTAGTACACTGAGTGGCAACCTAAATATTCAGTACATGTTCTACCCGCAGAAGTGCACTGAACCTGCCCTTTGTCCCTCTGCTCCAAAATAGTGTCTGAGAGAGACCGACATTGAAAGAAGTTCACCTTCCACCTGACATCACGGAAATAAGAGTAGAGTAAGACTATGTAGCAGTTATACTGAAGTATGGAAAGTGTAATCACAGTAAACTGTTATGAGCATTTGTATCGGGTAAGTTATCCCAGAGGTACATGTTTAGGTGACATTATGATTTTTGTTCACTGTTTTCTGGTTTACATTAGCGAAAAAAAAAAAAAACAAGCTTGATAGTCGGTGCTACATACAGCTATTCACGAGACTGCCAAAAGCAGATGTCTCCAGTGTGGTGAAACAATGCCAAACTGTTGGAATGCACTGTCATAAAGATCTGTGCAATTCCTTACCACCACAAAGCCAGATGATGTTGACAGCATGCAAGTCATATTATCGTTCTTTCTGCTAAATCATGCCTGAATCAGTTCCCACTTTCTTTTTTCAGAGTGAGTATATTGGATACTGTGCAAGGCGTATAAATTATTTCAGACCCTGCAGTGGTAAGTGAATGCCTTGCTTAATTGGAACTTGTGTGGTACCAAGGAGCCTGGAAGTTGCACGATTTTCTTTTGTGTTTGGAAAGATATTGCAACCAATAAAAGGGTGAAGTTCTTAGCCACTACAGCTCTCTCTCTCTCTCTTTTTTAATGTCATTGTATGCATTGGTGTGGTCACACAAGTGCTAGATATTAGAAACGTTGAAAGAACCTCAAATTGAAACGCAGAGATATGTATAGTTAATCTATCCCTTTGGGAACCACATTTAATTGAGTTGCAGTACTATTTGATTGAGTACTATCTGAACCTAGAGGTTCAGAAGGCCTCTGGCATGTTCTGATCGTTATCAGCTTTATTTATTTTACAGTAGTCATTGGAGTTGCTTCATTCTAACCATACCCATACTGAGCAACATATTAGGATCTGTAAATGCTGTAATTTACTTAAGTGCTATGTACTTGTCTGTGAATGCAGCTTTGCATTCAATGACCCTTGAGACTATCTGACAGACGCTACAGCTTTGCTGACTAAAAAAAAATGGTTAGCTGGACAGCACCACAGCAGCAACTACAGTTGTTTTTTAAAAATCTTTGTCTAGGAGAATGAGGGCAGACTGGAGAACCATATGTGCTGCCTCTTTCTGCTGGCAGTATCAAGCTTTTCTACATGGTCATCCATGCAAATGTCATCATGGCATTAGCCACATGATGCTACTGCATTAAAAATGCAATTCATTTATTGCAAGAGTGCACAATTAGCACTTTTGACTGATAGAGGAAGAGCAGTCAGCAAAGCCAGTGTTATCTTTGTCCCTATTAATGCCATATGCACATCGAATATAACCACAAGAATGTTCTACACACATTGCACAACATGGATGACAAGCAAGAAAGTGTGTGTGTGTACATGCCCTCTACCGGCTAGCCTACCTTGCATAAAGAAATAAAGTGATTAGGCCTTGCTCATTTGACCAAAGCCTAATCATCTTCGTCAGTCACATGTCATGTCACTTAATGTGCCTGTTGTTTTCTTTTGTTACTGTTGAGACTGCCAATTTACGTAATATCTTAACGGAATATGATTAAAAACGTGCACATATAAGAGTGCCCTGTCGATGTATTTGCGGAAGCCAATCGCCTTTGTTCAGCCGTGAAGCCATGCTGAACTCCGACGTACGCCTCACATGTAGCGTTACCCAGTCGAGGCTTCGGTTGGTGGTGGACGGCAGCCTCTACATACAAAACACAGTGCGAAAAACAAGACGCGGTGCAACCAAACAAAGCAAACGTCCTATGTTTGGCAAATGCAAACATGCAATTGGCGACACTAGCTTACGGTGTAGGACGCGCTTTGGTCAACTAGCCGAGTGATATACATAGCTTGGAACCTTAAAAAAAGAAATCAGCTCTTAGTCTGCTAACGTTATTCTGCTTTCTTTTTTTTTTTTTACCGCTTACACTGCTCCTGCAGCCGCGTGGTTTTCCTGCTTTCTCGTTAAGCAAACGCTTACACTGAGCCTGCAGCCGCGTGGTTTCTTCGTAACAATGACATAATTACATACATCTTTCGTAAAAAATTCTGTTACGAATTCAGTGATTTTCTGCTATTTAATAAGGTTTGCGTAAATGCTGCAGTCACTGTAAATGCGCCAAGCAAAAGAACGATTTTTGGCGCGAGCGTGACAAGCTATCGGCAAAACTGCCCTTGCCGATAGCAAACTACTACAAATGATGTCATTCCGACTCAGTTGTACAAAGTACACCTCGGCTTTTGCCAGCTTCACTGTTTCTGTGGGTATAACTTACCCTTCCTTTTCATCCACGACGTTTCTCTATCGAGTCCCACATTTCACTAAAGTAACACCGCTTGAGTCCTTGCAGCACAACTCGTTCGAGCACTCGCAATGACGTTTGTTCTCACCACACAAATAGGAAGACAACTCGCGAAGACAACGACTGAACAACAGTAAAAATTTCCGCGTGCACGATTTGTCCACAACCGACACAAAACCGCCATCCCGCCTCAACATGAACGTCCGGGGAGCCGGCGTCAGTGCTTGTCCTTAGACAACGCAAAAATCCCCACATGGGCCCTGCATGTCCCTAATCTCTCAGTTGCGGCCAGTTTTCCGTGGTTGAGGAACATTGGTGCCTATGCACGACACACGGTGTCTTCGCGTTCCTTGTGGGGCTGGGTACAGTTGCTGAACGTCATTACGCGAAGTCGCTGAGTCATCTTTGCTCTTCCTGGCAATTTAGTTATATACTGCACCTAGACATGTTGCTTCGATTTACATTAGCTGCGTGTGGGAGTGTTTTTGTAATGTTAAACTATATTTCCTCCTGTCAATCAAATAAAAGTAGAAAAAAGTTCCAGCCAGTAGCAGCATAAGCACGCGGCCAACTTTCGTGGAGGCACTTCCACGAAACCGGTATGTCCAAGTTTATTTACGAGTGAGGCCTCGCCTTTGTTTCATTCAGACAATAAAACATGATGTAGATGTCCAGAAAAGTGACGTCGCCGTTTTCTCGTGGTCCTGTAACTTCAAAAATGCATTGCGCAGTCGAGTACCACGTACATTGACGCCGTTGACGCGACTGTTCAATCCTGATAGCGCTACGCTCATATGGGATTCTGGGCTTGCGTGCATTTCCTCTGAGAAATACTCTGGAGCAATAGCGGATAGTATCTCTTTACGCGGATTCGTTTACCGTACGTCTTTCTGGCAGGCCGGAAAACATCTAGAAAAGATGGAAAACATGGCTGCATTCACTTCGTAACTGCCGTAGCGCCTAAATGAATGTGCGTAATTGCAACACACATCTCATGAAGTTAACGTTGGATAATGTTTCAGAGTAAGGCTTGTTGGCCTAGTTAGATGTATGTTAATTCAGTTTTAAAAAGTATGGCGAAAAAAAAAGTGTGGCAACGGTACATATATATTTTTTTTTAAAAAAACGCACACAGGGGTGCTCCTTGTGTACCCCCTGTGTCTTGTTATCGTATGGTCTTCTTTTTTGTGTTGAATCTCAATTTCAAAAGTTCCTCCAAACTTATCCTCGCTTTACTAAACGCGTTTTTTTTTTTTCTTTCTCCAATTTTTATGACCCCTTGTACAAAAAGCTCCTAGCTCCGTTATGCCTGTTCTGTCTGCCCCCTGTGCATATACGGCCGTCGTTCACTTTACCTGAAGGCTGAACACACGTACAGCCGGGAGCAAAAGTGTAGAGGCCACGGCGTCAACAAAGAAGGTAAATCTCTTCTAGCACAGCTCCGCAACCTGGAATTGCTTTAGTACATTACATCCACCGAACAGGGAGGTGCACGTAGGCTGCTCCGCTTGATTTCAGTTGGCCTCGAAAAAAAAAAAATCTTTTTTGTCTATCTGTGGTCTCCAGACTTTTGCTTAGGACAGTACGTCTGCTGAGCTGAATGAAACTTCGAATCGATTATTTCTCATAGATCATCCGCACGTGATGCGACCGTGTGCTACTCGCAGCACGTATACGCATGCACTGTACTGGGCGAGATGGAGCAGAAACCTGCTGCAGCAAAGTTTTCTTGCCGTATGCTAGTGTTTCCAATGTCCTTTCGCGCCTAGCAACAACTAAGAGGAGATGATATCACTGAAAGCTTGATCTCTGTAAATCGTGTAAATATTCCGTAAATAGATTTCCCCTTCCTTCCGCAACAATATATATTCTTTTATTCTGGGGCCGACTCACTTTTTTTTTTTTTTTAAGCGCCAGCGAAACTCTCGGGTCACTTCTGGCTAGACATACTTGTTAGGGGGTGGGAAAAAGGAAATGGTAATTTGCAATAACTCATTTGCACTGGAACCAGGCACTGCTATCGCAGTGAAGTACGATTTAGTGCAATTGAATGCACACTACACAATTTGTATATTCGAATATACCATATGCCTTTTATTTATTTTAAGTACAACGCGAAACGCACCGCCAGAAAGAGGAACCGATGATCGTTTTGGGAACGCAGCCCCTCCAACGTTTCAGCGATGTACGAGCGTTACAGTGAACTGCCCAAAGTGCTCTGAGGATGCTCCAGTCTCATATGTGAAGATAAAGACCACACGAAAGAAAGTGCCAAGAAGTGCCGTGACCTACAACGAGCACGCCGTGGCCACACCACACGCATGAGCTGCCATCGGTAGGTGCAGGGACACCCGTGTGCGGAACCTTTATTTTAAAGCGCAGCTTTCTTTGTCTCTTCTGCCTACTTTCCGGGAGTCTGCGATCTTTGGTTGCAATGGTCTTGCCGCGCGTGCTTCTGTGTTACTTGCAACACCATCACGTGACGCTCGCCTCCGCGCATACCAGCCGGTGCGGCCTCGGCAGCGTTGCAGTTTGTGCGTATGGCACGTGCTGTGCCTGCTTTCCTATGCGACAAAAATGCAGGTGTTGGGCTGTGGGCATGCCATGCGGCTTTAGAGGTCGAGTGCCGGGCTGTGATAGTGTAAACATTACAATCGTTCATAGCCTGAAGAGAGCGCGTGGACCTGGCGTCTCGACAGCGTGCTGATCACGTATACGCACAGATGGAGCACGTAAACACGCGCCTGCAAAATGGTTCCAAAGCATACGCTCAGCGTCGAGGACACCCAGGCCCGAAAGAAGCGTCGTGCGGAACAGGAGCGTCTTCACTACGCAGCGAAACGTAGTGCAGACCGCGAATGTATCTATACAACGTATACAGACATAGTTTAGTAGAACTTGTTGTTGGGCGAGTTGGTAGATATTAGAGAACATTGTTTAACTGCGCGAGCAAACGAACCACAAAGACAGCGAGGGACAAGGACGGGCCAAGGGGCTGCGGAAGGACGGAAGGGGGACGGGCCAAGGACAATACTGCGCCCGTCCTTGTCCCTCGCTGTCTTTGTGGTTCGTTTGCTCGCGCAGTTAAACAATGTTCGCGTATACATACAGTTTTATAATAATTCGGTCAATTACGTACAGCCCCATAGTTCAGTTACAGTTTAACACTTCTGCCACGATGCCTCTCACAGATTGTGAACAATGGCGCACAACGCCTCAAGCAAACACGCCTCGCTGTGTGTTCTGTGTGCTACGCAGACAAACAGCAGTGGTGCACGCAAGGAAACATCAACTCGTCACTCTCGTATTGGACTAAGCGCTGAAGAAATTACACATTCGGCGCCAACGTCACCGCTAGTTATCGTCAATCAAAGCAAACAGCATACAAAGCTTCGCTTACGTCGATTCCCACAACGCATGGGATCCGCATATTTTCACCATCCACACGATTATTTATTTATTTATTTATTTATTTATTTTACAGCAGAATCAGTTTTCGTCGTTCCTGTGGGAGATTTAATCTTCTGAGTGTTAGGGGAGCGATTATCCATGACGGGGCATTTCATATCCCTATCGCCGCCGCGAAGTGAATTCACCTGCGAAAGCGGAGTTAACCTTCCCTGGACGGGGGAGACTTTCCCCTTCGTTTCAAAAAGTTGCCCTTGCCAGCGGGGAGTTTCTTGGGTCCTCCCCGCTTCAGGAATGCGTGACGCGTCGTCACGTGCGTTCCCCTTGCAGCGGAAAGGTGGATTTTTCCCTTGCGAGGAGGTTCATGCCACGACAGCCCCTGGCTATAGTGAAGCGAGGAGAAAAACGGAGAGGGAGAATCAGTTGTCATTACCCATTTCTTGCACAAACCTCTGTGTAATGAATCGCAGGTGCACATGTATTCGATCGATGGGTTTGAGTGATTCAATCGATGGCTTGCTGGTTAGCCGTAAAACAAATGCAAGGTCAAAAAAATCTGTATTCAAAGCAGGCGTAGATTGTAGTAGTACTTTGGTGCTTTAAGACTAATTTTCTTCTTGCTGTTTTGTTTCCTACTCTTGCATTTCAAATGAAAAGACAGATGATACCGTAGGGGAATGAAACAATTCTGCAAAATTTATTCAGTTATAATAAAGGAATGACGGAGAGCGCGCACATCAATGAAGCCACCCTACCCACAAGCAAATACCCTGCTCTGGCTCTACACAAACCGTTGGGCGCTGAGCCCAACGGGAAGAACAGCCGTCAACCCGATCGTACTCTCCCCCCAAACCAGTCGCTGTAGCGTCCGACGGTCTCGACACCTACCGAAGCACGCAGTACTGAAATGCTGAATTCGCTGTGCCCGAAATAAGGGCCAAAAGACGCGGTGGTGTGGCACAGTAGTGTCGTTTGGGTATATATATATATATATATATATATATATATATATATATATATATATATATATATATATATATATATATATATATATATATATATGGTATTTCAGAAGATGCGTTCAAAATTCCTTAAAGGGCCCCTCGCGAGGCCACAGCAAATTTTGGTTATACGCTGGAAGTTACGTGCCCTCTAAGGAGTGTTCTACCGCAAGCATTTTTCGAATTTGTCTATTACTAGCAGATATATAAATATTTGAATTGCCACGAACCCACGATTTCAGAAGGCGAGCGTCACTGCCAACACAAACACTCTCTCCACTTGCCCCCTCTAGCCTCCGCAAGCACACCGGAGCTGGAGTATGCGTGACGAATACGTCACGGGCCCCGCTTTTATTATGCTCTCTCGCGATTTTCCTGCGACGGTCTGTCGCGCGAGCTGTTGGGTTTGTCTCGTTTCGCGCAGCAGACAATTTCGTGCGCTTGCGCGAGAACCCCTGATTAGCGGTATAAGTCAGTGTCGCAGCACCGTGAGCAATCACGAGCAGTCTGGACTTCACCACGCAGTGGTACAACGGCGAGGCTCCGTACTACGTGCGTATTAGGAGCGTCCTGGGCGATAACCGCCAGCAAGGTGTAGAAGAGTGAGAGCCTGCTAGAGTCTCATCGCACTCTCTGTAAACGGAAATAATTCGCTTAAAATACTGTTCACGCCTCGTGTGTACTACTTCGCCCCCGCCGAGCTGCACTGCAGGGACCTCATCCCTCTACACCACATGCAAGGAATAATTACTGCCTACTTTATCTTGTAGTGATATGGCTCGTATTATACTAACTTCTGTGAGCACTAGCAAAACAAACGCCACTCTATGGCCTTTAAACGAGTACACGTCTGGGATTGCGCGCTGAAGTCCCTCTTGCAGCAGGATACCGTTATCAAGATAATTCTAAAAGCAAATTTTGCAGTTGTCGAAAAGTCGTCTGCTGTACGAGGAGACCGAACTGGCTTGTAACGGTGTAGTATATATTACTATTTATGTTGTGGTCTTTGCATTGCAAAAACGTAAATTTTACAACAGGGGCCCCAGGCATTTTGCCCCCCTCCCCCCCCCCCCCCAAAAAAAATAGCGTGGAAGCCACTGCGCATGCGCGAGACGCAAACTGTGTTTGGGCTTTGCGTCGCGCACGCTACTTCAAGGATTTAACGGGAGCCCCAAAAGCTGCCCCAAAAGCCTTGCGTGAGCCAACATGGCAGCACCCATCGAATCGACGGCTCTATAACCTGCAGCACCATACTGGGTTCGATTCGTAGTAACGCGTGAAGCTCGCAAACTAGGAGAAGTGAGTGCGGTTATCGCTTTCTCTCAACTAACATGTGTAATGAAGATTGATTCATTACACGCCGCCGATTCCGAATTCCATTGCCGATTTCATGACTCGTAGGCCTAACACCGCTTAACTTTGTGAAGGCACGTAAAGTTGGTTACTCAAAACTAAGCGCAAAAAATTGCTTGCTGCTAATAGAATAACTGCTAAATTGTCATTAAATGTGAAAACAGCTCCACTGAAATTTCGCTTCATATGTGCATTGGATCTGATTTTTTTTTCGCCATTTTTTTTTTCGCAATAGAGAGTTCTGTTCTCTATATAATCGCTAACGTCTGCTTGAAGTCTGCTTTCATCGTCTAACGTCAAGTCTAACGTCTGCTTTCATCAGTTTTATATATATATATATATATATATATATATATATATATAGTGCGATTAGCAATATTTGGGAACTCCACACAGTTTTCGGCATGTCTGTCTGTCTGTCTGCCTGTCTAATGGGTATACGGTATCGAGGTGCGCTGAGGGTACCGGGTTCGAAATCAATCGTTGGGTCAACTCTTTGGGTTGACCCAACGATTGACCCAACAATGTGGGTTAGTGGGGCCCAAGCGGCTTGGGGACCCAAGAAAATTGCGCGCCACAAGTGCGCATGCGCAGAACCCAAGCCAGTCTTGCGTTCTTGCGTTCGCGTTAACCCAAGACCCAAGAATCGAAAACTAGCGTGGGCCCCCAAGCCGTCTTGGGCCGCCCTCGTGGGTGACAGCGATGGCGTACAGCAGATGGTCGCAGAGCATACGTTATTTACTTCGACTGATTTTCGTCATTTCACATGGGTGAACTCGCAGTTTTTTCGCAGCGCGTCACAAGAAAACACCAACTAAGAGTACTTTGCTTCGATTGGCTTTGCTTGGCTTAAAATCGCACACTTAATTCGCAATGCTAACCGGTACTAACACAGTTTCTTACATTTTATTGTTTGTTCTTTTTGCTCAAAAATGCATTCTGTTTGTTTTCACGTGTAAGAAAAGAGGTTCATTTTTTTTTCTTTCAAGCACCTTTCTATTTTCCACACTGCGGCGCCCCGTGCGCTCAACCCAACGCTGTCTGCGTTCGACCCAATCCTCAAACTCTGCTGCTCACCTAGACCCAACAGCAACCGACGCAACGCGGCTTGGGGCCCCAGAGCCTTGCGCCCCCAATTCTAAAACTCTCTAGTGTCACTTTTCAATGAACCTCTAGCTGTTACGCCGACTTGGAAAGATACTTCAAAAAATGTATTTAAGGTAAGTTACTGAGTGTTGCGCGAGAAAGTATTTGAGTAGAGTACTAAATACTTACCAGAGGTATTTCGTTACTTTGGAGATACTCCCAATATACATTTATTTGTGGTGTTCGTAAAGAAGTGCAACAAAACGACACGGTGCCAGAAAGCTTTATTGGCGTACAAGATGAGTTTTTCGAAATTTTCGTCGGAGTGCTTGCCTAGCTTAGTTTTTAAAAACATGACTACCTAATGCTGAAAAGGCACTCCACAAATGCGCTCTACGACTCGGCGACTCTATATCGCAGGAAAAGGTTATGAAGCGCGCAGTACTTCAACACAACTGTGACTCACTTTGGCTCATTTTCACACAGGAGGAGGAGGAGATTTTAATGGAGAGAAAGGAGGAGAGGTCGGCCTGGAGAGTGTGTCTCTAGCCTGCTACTCCTCACTGGGGAATGGGGAAGTGGGAAATACAGGGAAAGGTAGGCGGCGGATGATTATAATATGGTACAATGAGATACTATATACACGTTGTCCAATATGCGGATGCGCACTGGAGACGCAATACACTAAGAGTAATCTTGTCCACACAAACAGTAATCTTGCCACAAAAAGTTTTTGCGCAAACACATTTCGCACTGACTACCCGTCTCACAGCTTCTAGAGGCGATCGTCTAAACCAGTCTCACTTAAAAAGTTCAAAAGTACTTTTATGGCACGTTGGGCACAGTCAACATTCCTCCACGCGCCCAAATATTTTCACACAAGTACGCAGACAACACATGAGCTGTTGAAACTATAGTGTCTCTTACAGGTGCCTCGTGCATTGCATTAAAATTTTTGCTCTGTTAATTATCTGTCTCATTCTTTGTACTGCAACCAGTAAAAGCTGTTAGTCAAAGGTTCGCACATCTTAGTACCCCGGCATTTGCATCTATATGTTTCAGCGACGCCTGTGACTGTTAGTGACACCCAAACTACTGCAAAGTATGGAGCCTCACAGTTCTGCCGACTATAATTACTGCCCTATATAGCCGGGATTGAAGATAAAAAAGGGAAGCTGTGAAAAGATTTTCGGGCGACAGCTTCATGACCACCACGCAATAGATTCAACCAGCTTAAACATCACTAGGCCACCACCACTCGAGTGGCGTCTAAATCCTCACCACTATCTTTGCACAACTTCAAAATAAAGCTATTCATTGTTTTCTCCCTTCCTAAGTGCGGCAGTCTCTCGGTTTCCCACATTCCGAAGGCGCAGACAGACAATGCACATTATTGCCACCTTTTCGACGTGACGGGTCAAATTTTCTTTTAGCACCGGGTATGCCTGTGCATTTTCGAGTTCCCAACTGGAAACGTTTAGCACGCGAACCCTATCGAGTGAGGCTAGCTTAGGGCTCTTTGAGGAATTATCAGGCATCGTCTGAATGAGAGAGATACAGCAAAGAGAGGAAAGGCAGTGAGGTCAACCAGACGAGCGTCCGGTTTGCTACCCTACACTGGGGGAAGGGAAATGGGGAACAGAAAGAGGAAAGCGGTATGGAGGCAACGCTGGTGTGCACATCGTCTGGGATAAGATTCATCTGTGTGAAGTTAGAAGAACTGATGAGCTTATACAGTGCTGACTAACGGCTACGTCCTCCGCTACAGAGGCCTTCCAGGTAAGAGAATACGGGATAGGATGTGTAATTCGTAAGGACATAGCGGGCAACACTCATGAATTCTACAGCAATAATGAGATGATAGCAGCACAAGCCTGTATACGCTCCAACCTCCAATCATGATGAAGACACAGAAAAATGGAATAGTTTTATGAGTATGTTCGAATTAACGATGAGAAAGGTGCGAATTCGGTATATACTGTAGTCACAGGTGACTTGAATAGAGAATTTAAGATATGTACAAGTCTGCCAGAGAGAAACGCGAGAGAGAAGCCCGACTGCCGTAAACGCCTCATGCATTACGAGTTTCGGCTGTGGCAGTACGGTGTGTCGCTACATTGCTTCAATGTTAATAGAATTAACGTCGGCAGTCAGCCTGAGTCTGTTTCTGCCGCAATTAAAAAAAAATAGTTTTACCATATCGGCCAAGAGACTGCCAAAGTGAGCTGCGTGGCATTTTTCACGGCATTTTGCCTTTCATGGTGTATATGTACCAGCGCAGGAAACAAAGAAAACGAAACCCAGTGCCCTTCCACTCTGTGAAGAAGGATGACCAACGAAGCTGTGTATGTGGGCCCCTTAATGGCGAACTACACTTCCGCCGAGGGTCGGCTTGACATTTCACCATCTTGGGGATTTTTTCTCCACCGGACACGATAGAGGAGAAACTAGCCCATAACAGCTTAGCTGTGAAAAGAAAAAAGAAAATGAAGAAGAAGCAAGGATATATACTTAAATGATTCCCTCCGTCCTTGGACTGCCACACAGAAATCCTGTGCCGTTATGCGCAAATTTCGTTCACAGCATGCCCATACTCTTTTGCGATTTTCTCCGCTGTCTTACAGATTTTGTTAAAATTCCCCCAACTTTTTGTAATTTCCGTCAATCCTCCCATTCCTTGCGTAGCTGCACTTCCTCTTCACCGACCCCTTAGGCTACATGTCATCTTACAGAATCTCCGTGTGTCCTTCTGTTTTGTCCCTCTGTCCCTCCAAAAATTTGCGACAAATATGCATAGCACGAGCCAGACCACAAGAAGTTCGTTTCCAGCAGATATGCCGCTTCTAACCTGTATTTTCATTTCAGACAAACTAAATGTTGGTTGTCGTCACAGGACTTGTAAGCGGAGCCACAGCCCATTTCTTAGCGGTATGCGAGAGCGGCTGTACTTGGCACCGTCGTGAAACTTGCTATACGTGCGCATAGAGGAACACTATAGCACGCGGCTCACGTTGCCGTACGCTGCCGTCGCTGTGCGATCACGTTGCCGTACAGACAGATGGAGAAATGGGTCGTCTCGCCCTCCCCTCGGCATTTCCCTTCTGCATCGCCAGAGAGATACTTATTTACCTTCAGCGCTTGCGGCTACCAGTCGCTGAGGCTGCGTCCCGTGACCATTGGCGACAAACCTAATAGGACTTTCCGGTATAGTTTCTCGCCCGTAGCCGCCGAGAGCCACATAAGTGCCCTAATCGTTTGCTCGTATCCATCTGGCCCACATCAGGCAGTAAATCTCTTCGTTGAACAGAGTGCTGCAGTTCTGGCTGCACCTTGTGGTGAGTCCCTCTTGCATGCCGCCGTGCTGTGACGACAGCGAAGGGCAGGGTTTGAGTGTATCGATACCTCTCCTAGCTATAAGAACAATCGGAAACAGCTTATAGGAGCAGGTGAATATTTTTTTCTTGCTTTCTTAGGTGGCTTTGGACGTCGCAAATTAAGTACGATATGAAGCTTCATTTCCTTCAGAGCGCAACAAATAATTAGATCACTTTTTGATGCGACAAGTTCAAAGCGCGTGCCAATGAAGTGCAACGAGGCTTCGGTTGTCAAGAAGACATGTCACAGAAACACATCGCCAAAACGGCGGCGGTGGTCGCGCGGTATCATAACCTACGCGCTGGGTGCACGGGTCAGTGGTAAATTTGTAGCAAATGCTTGGCTGTGAACTCAGTGGAGGTTCCATATAGGTGTTTTACTGCGCGACCCAACAATGAGTACACCGTGGGCCCTTCGGCGGCAAGTGACCTAACCACGCCTTTTCAGAAGCGGGCTGCGGTTGGGGTAGAACATTGAAAACCTTTCACCATGGTGTAGAAACCCGGCCAAGAGACGAAGTGCGAGAGCCGCAATGATAGCCGCACTTCTAGCTTGCCGTAAACGCTCGCCTCCTTCCACTCTCTGGGCCATGTTGCTGACTCGGGCTTCCGTGCACCTTACCGGCGCAGCAATACCTGGAAGATTTCATCAGCCCAGCGCTGAAGGAGCACACCAGCGAGGCTGTAAACTGAGGGTTTCTTCAGCTGCCTCATTATGCTAAATAAAGTGTTTTTCTCTATCTCCAAGAAAGGAAGAGCGGCGCGTATTCTTCTACGACGGCGGCCGCCGCCGCGATGTGTGGGGACCCGGTTATGGTGGCTCACCATAACCCGGTATCACTCGACACTATAACTACGAACTTTCGTCAGGCCAGGAGTTCGCGAAAGTGCTACGCAACACGCTGTGTCCATTACATGTGACTGCAGGGTGGTGACCGAGTGTATAGTGAAATGTTTACTTACAGAAGCTGGGCGATTGGCGCACCGAAAATACGTCGGAGCTTCGGAAGTTGCGTAGGCGTCATAATAGCTTATATTGTTACCGATTTCCCATGTGCTGCAAGGCAGACACGGCATGGGAAGAAAGCTTGCAAATTGATCTCCCTCCTTCGACACAAACCGCATTTGAACAGCATTCCGACCGCCCTTCCAGAATTGAAAGGAGTTTCACAATTTAGCTAAATGTTCACTCTTCACTGTGCAGGCCTGGTGCTTCAAGCTGCTCGCTCTCCCACTACTTTGAAACGTATATCCCCAAGTAACGAAAAGACTGCCCGACGTCTCCGGCAGACTGAAAAACGGTTGGCCCGACTTCGGTAACCAATGTGCGTGCAATGTTGGAAATTGGCATTAGTATCAGGTCGGCAACCGACGTAGGGCCCGACCATTGTGCCGCCTTGGCTGTCGTCGGGCCCTTCTATTTGGCGAACGTAGCCGAGCGCGCGCCATATGTGGTCTGACTGCGGCCCTGACGACAATAATACTCAGCATTGCTTTGGCCCGACACGGAGAGCCGACATACCTTGCTTTTGGCGATCCGAATAATCGTAGCATTTACGTCATCATGAGGCATTGCTTGTGTTGTGGTTGACATAGAAGCGCTACACGAAAACTGAGTGCTTCCTAGTCGCCTTTCCGGACACATAAATGACAGGCAAACGATTCTTATCCACGTCTTTATTTTTTGTATACCATGCATATACCCGGGCTTTTACGAAGCTTTCGGAGTTGCACGCAAAGTCTGTGGCGGGCTTGAAGCAGGCTCACGGCGCTTTCTTTCGTTCCCACCTCCATAGAACTGTCAGCCGCTCCAACCAAACAACGTTTTGTGATTCCACTCACTTATGCGAGTGAAGCACACGGGAAGCTGCTCCTCACAGATGCTGCAATAAAACAACACATAAGAAAGCTACCCCAGCTTTAGTTCAGCTGCAGGTTAGTCCCATTCCATTTGAACCAAGGAAGCATTCAAAAGGATATCGTAAGCCATACATTCACGAGACCTGAGAAGAAACTAGGACAATATCAGCAAGGAAGCTGTGAAAATTAAGGTCGTAAGAGCAAGAGCGTTTCGGATAAAAATACGCGGAAGGCAATATTAGGTACGTGAAATCTAAGAAGCTGTCAGGAAGAGTGGCTATCGACGAGACAAAGCGCTGCAGTACGGGAGAGTTGGTATTAACATTAGCGAGAACACGACACGGTAACAAGAAAACACGTATACACATATATACACGGGCTGCCTTATCTAGTTCTTGCGGCATGTTTACAACAGCATTGGTACCAATGCAGTTGTCTTTTATTTAGGAAAGTACTAATACTAGACGCAGCGACATGCAATGAACGTCAGCTGGTTTGCACGACGAGAAAAAGCAGCAGCTGATACCAACGTGCGCAAAGTGCACACGAAATTTTGTCGTCACGCGACATTTCTTTCTCAGAATGTGATTCATGATGGCCGTGAAGTTCTTGAAGGTGTGCTTGCTCCCCTGTGATTCCTTCCAGCTGTGCAGTTTCGTCTATTAATCGGTTCTGAAGAAAAGTACGCACAGCATGACGGGTGTCGGTACCACCATACCTGGAAAAACAGTCCACCTGCACGAACCAGCGCATGTAAAGTTAAAACGCCCAAAATACGTGGTTTTTGTGGTCTAAAATTAATGGCTGAGATAAAAACAAATATGACGTCACTCTTATTTTCAGTGCTGTAACTAGATACAACAGGTAAGTCTAGAAATAACGTTCTACAATAGAACTGCATATGTCTGCAAAACTGTATCTACGGCAGAATGGAAATCAACAGAAAATTAAACACGAAGGCATTCATATTCAGCAGTGGCCTCCTTTCCACTCTTTCGCTCCACGCTAGCGTAAACGACCAGATTACGTATTCACATTTCTATTGAATTAGAGTTTCCTCAGTAGCTGGCCTTCGGGAGTCGTCACTAATAAAAGCGACCGGTGTGATAACGAAAACGTGTAATGATCGTGTAATCGCGAACGACACCTATACGCAAGATAAGTTTTGTGAATACAGTCCCGGATAACGCGTACACCAACGTTTACGAGCTTAAAGGAGTCTTAATTATGAGAAACTGAGTCTAGGCTCATTGGTTCACGAGTCTCGAGTATAGAACTGTCACGGACATTCCGTAAAGCGTAACATATTTACCACGTTTACAGCAGCAGCTGTTACATTTCTGGCCCGTTTTTCCGTCCATGTCACCCTGGGCCAAGTGGCGAGATGTGCTGTGCTTAAGAGATTACTGCCAGAAAACCAAATAAGTTAACAAGTGGAAATTGCACGAATTTCAGAAAAATGTTCGTACAGCAATCTGCAGATAAGATTAAAGGGTCCGCGGATAAATCTTAACCGTCGTCGCGAAGTGTTAAACATCGAGGAATCGTTGAAGTGCCGTTTGTAAAGTGTCGGATCGACACTATGTGTAAAGATGGCTGTAAGAAAACGGTGCACCTAGGCACATTAACTTTGAATAAGAATAGGGCCACCCGCTTTGAATAAGCCTCCCCTCCTTTCCCTTTGGATCCGCCATTGGAAACCACAGGCAGTTTTATGCAGCACATACCAAAGCGACAGTTAATTATCGCTGAAAAGTGGCACCCTTTCAAGTTGCTGAAATTTGCCGCCGTTAACGGGAGGTTCTGTATAGACTCGATAAGATTGTGGAAGTTCGAGCAGGGTGCGATATTAAGTAAATGCAGAACATGTGTCCACATTTGTTTTGAGTCCACCTTTGTTTCTCATTAAATCTCTATCCTGGAAACTAGTGATACTCTCTTCCCCGCGCTCCGCTATCTTTCGCCGGGCGGCGCGCTGCGTAGTGACCACAGGCCCTTCCTGCCAGCCCCTTTCATAATCATCATCAGCCTGGCTACGCCCACTGCAGGGCAAAGGCCTCTCACATACTTCTCCAACTACCCCGGTCATGTGCTAAGTGTTGCCATGTTGTCCCTGCAAACTTCTTAATCTGATTTCAACTAAGATGTCATTAACTCGCGTTTGGTCCCTCAACCAATCTGCTCTCTTCTTATCCCTTAACATTGCACCCATCATTCTTCTTTCCCTAGCTCGTTGCGTCGTCCTCAATTTAACTAGAACCCTTTTCGTAAGCCTCCAGGTTTCTGTCCTGTAGGTGAGTACTGGTAAGACACAGCTGTTATACACTTTTCTCTTGAGGGATAATGGCAACCTGCTGTTCATGATCTGAGAATGCCTGCCAAACGCACCCCCGCCCATTCTTATTCTTCTGATTATTTCAGTCTCATGATCCGGATCCGCGGTCACTACCTGCCCTAAGTAGATGTATTCCCTTACCACTTCCAGTGCCTCGCTTCCTATCGTAAACTGCTGTTCTCCTCCGAGACTCTTAAACATTACTTTAGTTTTATGCAGATTAATTTTTAGACCCACCCTTCTGCTTTGCCTCTCCACGTCAGTGAGCATGCATTGCAATTGGTCCCCTGAGTTACTAAGCAAGGCAATATCATCAGCGAATCGCAAGTTACTAAGGTATTCTCCATTAACTCTTATCCCCAGTTCTTCCCAATCCAGGTCTCTGAATACCTCCTGTAAGCACGCCATGAATAGCATTGGAGAGATCATATCTCCCTGCCTGATGCCCTTCTTTATTGATATTTTGTTGCTTTCTTTATGGATGACTACGGTGGCTGTGGAGCCGCTATAGATATATTTAAGTATTTTTACAGACGGCTCGTCTACACCCTGATTCCGCAATGCCTGCATGACTGCTTAGGAAATGTCGCCAATTGTTTATTCAAGTCGCCAAAAAAGTCGCCGGTCGCTAAACAGAAACGTTTGCTTTGTCATTGCCCTGGCGATCAAAGAGCAAGAACGGAGGGAGGAACGACTCACAATTATCACTTATGACTCGTAGGGTGCGCGTGCCGTTCCTTTTTAAATTGCCGCCTCCCGATAAAAGAAAAAAAAATCCTAGGCGGGAGATTGACGAACGGATACAGGCTGATATGGTGTCCGGGACAGACAGGCCTGAAGGAAAACGAGAGTGCGTGCGCTCTAGAGAGAAGTGGTTCTTGAAGGGATAAGGAAAAGTTGACGCTGTTTTCTGCAGCCCTTGCGGGAGCACGGCTCAGCGTCAACAGGGGTGGGGGGTATAGTGGGAACAAAGGAGATAGGAGAGTAGAGGGTTAAAGTGTCGCCATGGCAGCGGCTGAGCAGTCCGGCAGGAAGGGCCCAGTGGGTCCGATAGGAGAGGTGATCTGGTGAAAGGCCAGGGGGCGGTGATCCAGCAGGAGCCAGATGGCTGGGGCAGGTCGAGTAGCCTAGAGTGGTTTGGATAGCCGTGAGGCTATCCGTCTTTGCAGAAAATCCTAGAGTCTCGCCGAGAGCCCCGACGAGTCGAGGTACTCGACGGCACTTAGGAGGGCTGGTAGCTCGTTGCGACCAGGGAAGAGGATGTCTTCCTGCCGTGTAGAAGGAAGCCCCAGGCGTCGGAACTCCTGCAGGAGACGGTCACGCTGCTGCAGGCAAGCAGGGCAGGCCAGCAGGAGGTGCTTCAGGGTCTCGGGCTCCCCACAGGAGACGCAGGCTGGAGAGGCAATGATATACCGTGCCGGTTCGGCGAGCACCAAACGGTCGGCATGGAAGCCTTCGTGGACGCAGCTCAATATGGGCGCTCCGGTAAATTCACGGTGACGGCGGTCAGCGAAAAGGGCGAGCTCCTATCTGCGGCCTCGGTAGGCGCTGTGACGGCCGACGTGGCAGAACACGTGGCGGTGCAGGATTCAAAAAGGCCGTATATCTACACTGACTCACGCGCGGCAGTCAGGGCTCTCGCTTCGGGAATGGTTGCGAGACAGGTGGAGGCGATTCTGAAAAACAAGTCCAGAACTGATTGTGAACCCGTGCATTATATGATATGGTTCCCCGCTCACATGGGCGACAACGTGCTGCCGGACCGCCCGAACCCCAATGAGATTGCTCACCGCCGTGCGCGAGAATTAACGCGCCGCGACGGCGGTGGGGCTACATTGGATCCGGAGGAGCTCGGCCACAGCGACCCCTTATTAACCTTTCATGAGATCGTCTCCCATTACAAAGAGGAACGCAGGCGCTTCCCGCCTCCACATCCAAATCTATGCAGATCTCAATCGATCACGCTTAGGATGCTTCAGACGAGGTCATATCCCTCGCGAGGTTTCTTCAGCAGGATTTACCCAGAAATTGACCCACAGTGCCCGGATTGTGGGGAGGAGGTTAGCACTCTATCTCATATGCTCTGGCAGTGTCCTGCGTTACGGGATACGTCCTTCACCAGCGAACGGGACTGGGACGAGGCCATATCTAGTACGGAACTCAAGCTCCAGTCCATGGCCGTCCGGAGGGCCCGTGAAAGAGCGGAGAGGCTTGGCCTCCCGATTCCGACATTGGAGCAGCCAGCGGCGAGCCGGGGGCCCCAACGGGTCTCCGCCGGCTAGTCTCTCAGGACCTCAATAAAAGTTCATTGTCTGTCTGTCTGTAATATTTCTCCGGTGCTGAGCGCAATCGAAACCGCGTCGTACATATTCAGACAATCTTGTCTGACACACACACACACACACACACACACACACACACACACACACACACGCACGGCCATATATATATATATATATATATATATATATATATATATATATATGTATGTATGTATATGTATGTATATGTATATATGTATTCACATAGGCGCCGTGCTTTAACTTCGCGGCGGCGCCCTTAGATGACGCGCGGCCCAACGCGCCAAGTTCTCCGCCTGTAGGGACACGCCTGCATTGCAGAGGGGGCTGCCGCTGGGCAGTCCGAAACAAGTTTTACCTTCCGCAACTCGGCAGCATCCAAAGCGTTTGGTTGCTGTCTAACCTAACCATTCATGAAAACACAAAATCACCATGGCGTTTTATCATTTGCCGGTCTATAATATGGTTCATAATGCGACTGATAATGACATCTGTTAATGAGCAATATAGTTGTCACTACCGCATTTTCAGCATATATATATATCGTAGGAAACCAACAAACAATGACACTAAGGAAAGCATAGGGGAAATTATCTGCAGTTCGTAATTTCATTGAACAAATTACGAAAACGATGTCAATGAAAGTGGATCCCACCTGCGGCCAGTTTTTTCATCCGCTTTCATTTCCATTTACCATTTCTTTAATTCAATTAAGAACTGCACATATATATGAACATTAGTAATGAACAGGATACAGAGGCTCCTTCTATAACCAGCAATGAAGTTAGTAGGGAATTAGAAAATGGAATAACAGTAATTTAATCAAAGATGGAGGAGATATGCTTGAAAAGCTTAAACTGATGCCCTTCATACAAAATGGCTCACGACTTCAAGTGTACCAGAGAACTGGAAGAATGCCAACATTATACTAATCCACAAGACGTTCAAGAATTGAATTATACGTACATTAGCTTGCTTTCAGTATTGTATAAAATATTCACCAATTTCCAATAGAATAAGGGAAACACTTGACTTCGCTCAACCAAGAGAATAGGATGGCTTCAGGAAGGGATATTCTACAATGGATCACATCCATGCCATAAATTAGGTAGTGGTGAAATCTGCAGAGTACAATCTACCTCTCTATGTGGCTTTCATAGAATATGAAAAGGCATTTGATTCAGTAAAGATACAAGCAGTCATAGAGGCATTACGTAATCAGTGGCGTAGCTAGGTCGTCTGGCACCCGGGACCCTTAGCTCTTCTGTCACCCCCGCCCCCGGGTGTAGTCGAGGAAGGCGTGGATATCGACAATGTTCGGGTGTTCAGACGTATATGACACCTCCCCCCCCCCCTACTGGCCCCGTGCACCCGGGGCCCACGGCCCCCCGGCCCCCCCTGTTGCTACGCCACTGTACGTAATCAAGGAATACAGGAGGCATGCGTGAATATCTTGGGAAATATCTACAAAGATTCCACAGCTACCCTGGTTCTCCACAAGAAAAGTAGAAAGTTACCTATCAAGAAATGGGACAGGCAAGGAGACACGATCTCTCCAATGCTAATCACTGCATGCTTGGAAGAATTATTTAAGCTATTAAACTGGGAAGGCTTAGGAGTGAGGATCAACGGCGAATATCTCAGCAAAGTTCGGTTTGCAGATGATTGTCCGGTTCAGCAACAATGGAGACGAGTTACAACAAATGATTGAGGACCTTAACAGAGAGAGTGTAAGAGTGGGGCTGAAGATTAATATGCAGAACACAAAGATAATGATGAATAACCGAGCAAGGGAACAAGAATTCAGGATCGTCAGTCAGCCTCTAGAGTCTGTGAAGGAGTATGTTTGCTTGTCAATTACTCACACGGTACCCTGATCGTGAGAAGGACATTTACAGATGAAGAAAAATGGGTTGGAGTGCCAGATCCATTGCCATTTTGGCAATGGTTGGCATTGCCAGATCCTGACTGGGAGCTTACCACTATCATTGAAAAGAAAGGTGTACAATCACTGCATTCTCGGTGCTAACATATGGCGCAGACACTTGGAGGTTGACAAAGAAGCTCGAGAGCAAAGTAAGGACCGCGCAAAGAGCGACGGAACGAACTACGGGGGGGGGGGAGTCTCCGTAGTCCTCCCCCCCCCCTGCCGCACGTCACGTGTCATTGCCAGAATTTTGTCTCCCACATCATTTGAGGTTTTTTTTTTTACTTTCCTCGACCTTCTCACTTAAAATTTTATTGTGGCTAATAGCTCACTGCATCATTCTTGGCGCGGACGTGCACGGATTTTAATTCATACTTTGCTTTATTTCTCCAAATCCTGCCAGTAGGAGGACAAGCGCATTAGAAGGAGCAGCGGCGGCTGCCTCATTCGTATTTTCTCACTTCAACATTCATGGTTATATTGCGCTCAGTTTTACACAGACGATGTTAAGGAAGGACAGGACGTGGACGGACGTAGCGCAATATAACCAGTCCTGTCCTTCCTTAAAGGAACACTAAAGGGAAACAATAAATCAGTTTAGACTAATAAAGCATTGTTTGAGAACCCTGCAGGCAGTCATTTCAAGAAAATAGTTTGAATATTAGATGAGAAAATGAAGGTCCAAGTATTAGTATTTGAATTTCGCGCCGAAACGCCAGCGCCGGTACGTCAGCGTGACGTCAGGGATTCCAAAGTTTGTTTTCGCATTTGGGCCGCGTTGGCTGAATAAAGGTTCCCGAAACTTGGCATGTTTAATATGTGGTTCCTTTAGAACACAATGTAGTCAATCTGTTCCGCTATATATAATTAGTAGGCCCTAGAAGATGCCATCAAAATCCATGACGTCACAGCCCCCAGGTGCGGGAACTTAAGTAGGCGTCGCCACCCTTATTTCGTTCTTGCGCTTTTTCTGGCTTACCAAACGTCTTATCGTTGTAAGAGTGGTGTTTTTGGTGTTGTAGAACGGTGATTTACTGATGCAGAAGAAATCACTTTTCACTTTAGTGTCCCTTTAACATCGTCTGTGTAAAACTGAGCGCTATATAACCATGAACGTTCACCAACTAGCCCCCTTCATTGCTTTACACTTCAACATTGTTTTAAATTTCCACTATAAACACCATACACATATACAATAAACTTAAGTGTATATATATATATATATATATATATATATATATATATATATATATATATATAACGAGAAGGAAGGGGGTTAACCGAGGGCCCCGATTTTTATTAGTCATATCATAAGAAGCCAACAAACACTGACACCAAGGACAACATAGGGGAAATTACTTGTGCTTAGTAAATTAAATAATGAAACGATAAATTAATGTAAATTAAAGCGGATGAAAAAACAACTTGCCGCAGGCGGGAACCGAACCCACAACCTTCGCATCAACCGCAACCTTGCGAAGGTTGTGGGTTCGGTTCCCACCTGCGGCAAGTTGTTTTAACGCGATAGCGTTAAGGAGCTCGTGTCGCAGAAAAGCCGGTGTCGTCGGCGTCTGCGGCGTTGACCGTGAGCGATAAATAACGGCAGGCACTTCATAAATAAAAAGCAACTTCCAAGATGGGCTGGGTGGGAATCGAACCAGGGTCTCCGGAGTGTGAAACGGAGACGCTACCACTCAGCCACGAGTTCGACGCTTCCAAGCGGTACAAACGCGCCTCTAGTGAATGCGGTGTTGCCTTCGAAACGAGCCGTGGAAAGTTATACTGCGGTGTATATCGGTAATTATGAACATGGAACTTACAGAAGTCGCAGTTACACGAGTAGCGAAGTGCGTTTCCGTTGCATTCCTTCTGCGCTTTCCGCACATGCCGAGCCATCTTGCGGCAAACACAGAAGGCCCCCTCCGCTCCATGTACGGCGCTGCCCCGACAGATGGCGCGCCACGTGCGCACTGCAGCTGTGCGAGGCGGGTCGCGGCGCGGACTCTCTCACCCCTGACAACGCTTCGCCTTGCACCCTCTGCAGAATCAAGCGCCCTTCCTTTCTTTAGATCGCTATCTGTGTATCTCTCTGCCCGTGCCGATCACGACGTTTGGCTGGCGTGCATCATTTCCCCCTCCGAGATACCGAGTTCTTTGGTTCGTTCCGCTTGCTCAGGCGCACGTTTCGTTGCTGCGCCGAACGCCCGACCATATGGCTCGACGCTCACCGCTTCCGATGCGCGGCGCCTCGTAAGTGATGGCTGCCCTGTAGCACATTGTCTTACACCCCTTGGCGGGTCGACGGGAACGCTTTCGCGTTCCACTCTTGAAGGCGAAGCTTAAGCGTCCACCAATTTTTTTTCATCCACTTTAATTTACATTAATTTATCGTTTCATTATTTAATTTACTAAGCACAAGTAATTAAGTAAGTAACAAGTAAGCACAATATATATATATATATATATAGTAGGACAAAGTTTATTATATGTTTAAAGAGAAAGAGGTAGCCAATTAACGATTATTTCTAAAGGTATGGATAGCTTATGCCTAGAGAATAAATTTAATGTGTTGCTGTATGTTCACCTCGCTTCAAAATGCACTGCGTGCTTTCTTGACCTGAAAAAAAAAAAACTGTAGACGTTAGTGACCCCTTCGGCAAAGTCTTTTATCAACGGCGTGTGAAATGCACATGAATGATATGTGTCTCAGTATCGTTTCTCCTTCCAGTGAGCAAAGCTAACGAGTCATTAAAAAGATACTTCTAATAATTTACAACATTTATTGGGAATGGAAACACCGTCACTTGCATGCAGAGGTCATGAATATATACAGGCCTGTCCCAATTAACTATCATGCCCCAAGATTAAAAAGAAAAGCAATGCGTTACTTGAAGAAAACCTACTGCATATATTTTTTTTTTGATTGCACAGAATAGCTGCCAGTGATTTTTTCGTTACTGAGATTTAATTAGGTAATTGTAATTGAAACGCGCGGCCCGGTGTTTCATCATCATCATCAGCCTGGCTACGCCCACTGCAGGGCAAAGGCCTCTCCAATATTTCTCCAACTACCCCGGTCATGTACTAATTGTGGCCATGTTGTCCCTGCAAACGTTTTGATCTCATCCGCCCACCTAACTTTCTGCCGCCCCCTGCTATGCTTCCCTTCCCTTGGAATCCAGTCCGTAACCCTTAATGACCATCGGTTATCTTCCCTCCTCATTACATGCCCTGCCCATCTCAATTTTTCTTGATTTGAACTAAGATGTCATTAACTCGAGTTTGTTCCTTCACCCAATCTGCTCTTTCCTTATCCCTTAACGTTACACCCATCATTCTTCTTTCCATAGCTCGTTGCGTCGTCCTCAATTTAAGTAGAACCCTTTTCGTAAGCCTCCAGATTTCTACCAAGTAGGTGAGTACTGCTAAGACACAGCTGTTATACACTTTTCTTTTCCCCGGTGTTTATCACTGGGTTATTCCCGACGGTTCATAAAACAACGGCTTGGTAGGCTGCCGGATCGTCGGTACGCAGTTGCCGATTGCGCTCTGCTGCACGTACGAGCTCGTTCCCGGTTCTGCTCGCGGCGTTGCTGATCGAAAGGTGCCTGCTCTTCACGAGAACGCATGACGCGTGGCCTACATATTTCGTAGCTGGCGAGAAACTGCTGCGCGCCCGCTCGGCTTCGACGGAGAGCAACGACGTCGCTACTGACGCAGCCAATCACATGCCTCTCTCTCTCGCTTTTTTTTTTCATGCATTCGCACGGGGTTGCGCCGGAGGAGTTTTCGGGTACAGGCGACAGACGGACGATTTAATCGGCTAGCCATATACAGCTTCGCTGTAAAACATCGTGATCGCGCTAGCGCCTTATCTGCCGCACCTCGGTCGAAGTAACATGTCGCGCTTGGTGTTAGTTGGAAGCAAGCTGTGATAGCTGTTGTCTTAGTGTAGATAAAGTGCACGGAGGGTTCTTTTTTGGTGGGCACAATACCTATCACCAAAAAAGCGAATTGACATCAGTGCAAATGTTTAAAGGTGCATGTTGTTTTGTCCTAGTCGCCATGTTTTTCTCTAATGGGCAGAAGGTATGGTGCTTGCTTTGGGAGCTGCAAATGACAACATGAGGAAGGCCGCAAATATATATCAGTCTTGGATGTGTGGCGGTAGACCAAACACATCGACTATTATCAGAAATGATGAAAACCTGAGACAAACCGGCAGCTTCAAGAAATAGCGGCGTAGGATTTGATCTTCGAGTCCTAGCCTATGCACAGATGTTCTAGCATTTATGGCCTCAAACCCTCATGCTAGCGTACGGGACGTGGCCACCCAGGTATAAATTTCCAAGTCATCAGTTTGGAGGATTCTAAACGATGGCCTTTCACCTGTACCACTTTAACCATGCAGCATGAATGCTTGGAAGATAGGGACCTGTATAATCGTCTAGATTTCTCGAATTGGGCCCTCACAAATGCCGATGAGTCACCGTTCTTTTTGAGCAACATCATGCGCACAGATAAAGCCAACTTTCACAGAAACGCCCAGGTAAAGTTGCATAATGCACGATATTGGAGAAACTACAATGCATACTGGATAAAGCGCAATTGGCACCAGTACAGGTGGTCGTTCAATGTGGGATGCGGAAGTTATGCTGGTGCTATAATCAGTCCATCTTCTTCGATCACACACTGACTGGACAGCGTTACGTGGACGAAATCCTTGGAGTAGCAGATGAATTTTTTCGCAAAGTCCCACTGTCAAGTTTTCCACTTCTGTGGTATCAGCAAGATGGAGCACTAGCACACAGCAGCAGCCAAGCACGAAACTGGCTGGATGCGACTTTCATGTGCAATGGGTTGAAAGGCACAGACCTGCAAATTGGCTGGTTAGGTCACGTGACCTCTTTCCACTTGATTTCTTTCTTTGAGGTTATATGAAAGATCGTACTTACATGATCGAGGCGGACGTCAGATTAGCTCAAGACAAGGGTAACGGATGTCTGCTGTAGGATTCGAGCATCGGTCATCAAGAAAGTCACTAATATGTGATAAAGCAGACTCAGTACCGCATAGTTGCAGAAGGACACCTATTCGGACACGTCCTCTAGGCATCAATGGCGCTTATGAATTCACAGATAATAAGGGCACACAAATCTCATGTATCCTTTTTTGTTTTTTGTGCAGGCATCCCAATTGCCAATTCGGCTCATATAGAAGTGGTTATTTAGTTTCTTCAAAGCATCGGTTTCGCCTTTTCTGTACACGTGGGTCGCTTCCTGGTCTGTTTATGTCGCTTTTATTTTATGCCATGAAGCTGTTTTTTCAGCACGCATACACTTTCACGAAAAATAAAGCTGTCACTTTAACTTGGCCGCGTTATCAAGGGGCTTTTGTTATCAATGTGATCAGTCTGCCTTGAGAGATGGACAATAAGGGTGACGTAGAGAGGAAGGAATAGCTGCAAAGCCGCGAAACCTGCTGTTGGCGCTCCTTCCGTACCATTATTAAACTGATGCGCTGTCTTTTCAGGTTTGCAACAGGCGATGCAGTTGCTTTCAATCAGCTTATCTGAGGGCGCTGCTTTATGATGCGGGTGGGAGCGCAGTCATGTGGCATTTTTCATATTAGTGAGGTTTGTTTGCCAGTCAGAAAAAATTGCACGCAATTAGTATGTCGCTGAAAACACAGCAGTTAGATGTCATTTGTGGCTGCCTACAAATGTCTCATTGACACCTTGATAATTAAGACATTACTTCTCGAGTTAGATAATTAAGTGCATTTGTCTAATCAAATCTCAGGAACGAAATAGTTACGTGTGGCTACTCCACTGTACTGGAAACAATATGCACAAGGTTTTCTTCGAGTAACGCAACTGCTCTTTGTGCTCTTTGCCTTGGTCATGACGAAAGTCTTGGTTGACGACGGTTGGGGCACCCTGTATAATTCACTCAGTAACCGAAATGAGGCCACGCCAGATTCACTTGAAATCAGAATCAACAGCAGTCATGTGCAGGAGCGCTTATACTCGGACTCACAGAAAAAGAAAAAGAGAGAGGCTGCAGTTTTGCTGGAAAGGCGAAGCAGTATTATTGACAGCGAAGTATTACACGAAGGAAGATTACACCACCGAGAGATGCCAGATTCTTGGTGGTGGGAGAGGACTCAGGCTATGAGGTCTTGTGAATTCTCATATAAGGCCTTCACTTCAGTGAACAATTCTTCGAGGTCACGAAATTTATTCAAGTGTAAGAAGTATATATATGGAGTTTGGAAAGCTGGGACATTGAGAGAAAAAAATGGAGCTGGACAAGCCATGTAATGCGTAGGAACCAGTGGACCATTAGAGTTAGAGAGCGAATGCCAAGAGAAGGGAAGCGCATTTGAGGATAGCAGAAATTAGGTGGGGCGATGAAATTAGGAAATTTGCAGGCGCAAGTTGGAATCAGTTGGCGCAGGACAGGGGTAATTGGAGATTGCAGGGAGAGGCCTTCGTCCTGCAGAGGACATAAAAATAGGCTGATATATATATATATATATATAGGATCAGAAGGCTTGCATCACCCCACCCTCCACGGCACACACACACATACACACTCAATAACTAGTCGGTACAACACTAGGCGAGAAGGCTATTTCAGGACCGACAAAAAATGTGGTGGCAATATCAGTCGGCACAAGTAGGGACTGGCGAGATCCTCGTTCAGGCAAAGTTGCCTTCTTCCCCAGTCTGCAGTCCCTGTGCAGCAGATGCCATCGAAATATAGGTAATTACATTGTTAAGATTTTAATTGGTCAGAATTACTCAATGAAAAAAAAAGCTTATTCTAAGGGACAGGCAAGCCAGCACAGTACTTCCTGAGACATATTAGTATTGGTGGAACTCTTGCAAGCAGTTTGCATTCTTGCCCAGACATACATGTATGTTGCAATTTGTGCAATGTACTGGTGACACCAGGGGCAGATTTAGCTCTTTCCCCCTAACGGTCCTATAGAAATTGATCAATTAAAAATTATTTCTACATGCAAAACATTTCCGTTAGAATTTTTCTACTACCAACACCATACGCACTTTCTGAAATGGTGACTGAACTTAGCTATTGATCAGACTTGCCAATACTTGGCAGACTGGGGTGTCTGAAAAAAATAAAACTTTGACTCGAGGTATTGTCGAAACTGGGCTTCGGTGCTCCTAGCACTTCTTCAATAAAACTAAGCAAGATTTGCACTTTGGTCAAGTCAGCAACACAATTTTTGAATGACAACAGCAGTGAAGACAGAAACTTCTGTCAGGTTGTCTCATTTTTCGATCCGACTTCTGGGTTGTTTTAACTATGTCTCAAACAACTTAGATGCACAAGAGTGCCTGCCATTTTGATAATTGCATTAAACTAATATCAAGTGCAATGTTATTTTTTCCACTGTGGGTTGCTTTTGCCCATCAGCATTTTTACGGTATATGTATGAATTATTATGACCAACCCTTCCTGTCGTGTGAAGTTTTCACTTACACAAGAGCACACAATTGATTTCAGACCGACCTTTGACTGAAGGTAGACTAGCAGTCCGTGCAAATGCCCTTATTCATTACTATACAATATTGCACAACACTCATTACTGTACAGGAACATAAAGCACGTGGAGGCTCCAGCGTCACTTGATTGTGCAGCAGACCAGCTCGCTTGCACAAAAAGGCTGACCGAACACAAACACAATAATGAAGTATGAGGAGGCTTTTGCATGCTCCCTGATCAACCATTGCTTCGCGAGCCTAAAGAATGTAGTAAAAAATAAACCATGTGCCGGCTGCAATGAGTAAAAAATTCTCACTGCACAATAAGAAGTTACCAGTTTCATAATTGCAAAGCTACTGCTTTCCCATATGGCGTGCACATGGCTATGGTTAGTATTGATGGCAACAAACCTGCATAATAATTTATGTGAACTGACTTACAATAGTTGGGAACTAGGAGCCCAGGTTCATATATTGGGTATTTTATATTTCAGTTCTCCCAGTACTTACACTAAAAATAGCAAATTATTCTTTCCAGTCATGTTTCTTGAGGTGCTTCTTTCAAATTTCACATAAGAATTTTCAAAAACTGCCCGAGCAAGTATTACTGTTTTACATCCACTCAAAACACCAGTGATCAGGCTTTAATTTTATGTAACGCGGTATGCCTTGGGACTACTACGCCTTGAAATAACCCTTTCAACAAAGAAGCACCCAAAATGAGCACATTTCTAGCGGTAAGGAAACAGTTAAAGGGGTGCGACTTGCCCTTCAAGTACCTTACTTTCCCCAGCAGGAAAAAAAATATGGTAGTGTATGACGAGTAAAAGCGTTTTTTTTAACAATTGCTTTATTAATGATGAACAATTCCTTAAATCACTTGTTTCGATTTAGTCCAAACCCAAGCATCATTCACTTTTGTTTGTCATCATTCTTTATTGTAACAAGAAGCACTGTAATATCTGCTACAGTAAGAATACTTAGGGAAATATGTAAACCTTAGTATTACACAGCTAGAAGACAATGGCACATGCAGCATACACTGGTACCACTGTTTGTGGTGTGTGCTTCAGCATGTCTTCAGACATTCAGCATTCAGAGTGCCCAGGTCCCCCTTGAGAATGCAAGCATGCAGTGCAAGTGTGACAGGATGGAAACACACACTCAAGATAAGACGATTCCATCTGCAGTTTTCTGTGAATCAAATATAACTAGAGGGTGTACTGAATGTACTGAAACGTAAACCTCGTACTCATGTGCTCTGTATTTACTTCGCCATGGCTTGGAATTCATTCCATTCAGCAGAAATTACTGGAACTGGTGCATGACCCCTGTTCTGGCAGGCAGTTTTGGAGAACATATTCCATGCACAGTGAAGGTTGTGCCTGCATTGAAGACGCAAAGTACCTTGCGAAACTGTTCTGTGCTACCCTCGTAACAAGAGACACGATACATACCCTTCACAGAGTGCATTTTTATCAAGTATACTGGCCACAGCTCTTCTACTGAAGGAAGTATATGTAGCTTGTACACAAGCACAGACAAACAAGCAATTTTTTTTTTTAAGATAACATGGCAGGTCTTGCTGTACACAATACCTTTAGCGCATTTCTTCAAACAAAAATTACACATAACCTACTAAAAAATGTACACCTCTATTATTTGCCGGGAAGAGCTGTAGTGATTCTGATCCCATGCATGTCTTGTATCTCCGCTTTCAAGGCCTGCGTAAGACGTCGCAGCACATGAGAAATAAAAACATGAGCGTTCAATGCAGCTTGAGCACAAAAGGAACAGAAACATAGTAGTGGTACGGTTCCTCACCTCGTTAACCAACCTATGTTGCTGTACCCTAGACAGATTCTTAAATACAGTCGACTGGACGTACACTTCGTACATTGCACCGCAACCACCTGCAAGAGAAAAAGGAAAAAAAAGCAACATGAAAGCGCAGTACAGTATGACTAAACGATATGCTTGTGTTGTGCCCTTGACGAAACAAAACATTCGCTTGGCATATTTACGATAACGTGTCTGCTTGTTGTCGTGTGCAGTGCTCACTCATCACCTGAAATATCCTTCACTTGTATGTCTTCCGCCTCCGGAAACTTTTTTTGAAGAATAGTGGACAAACTTTTTTCACCACTTGTTTTAAGCGCCTCGTTTGATAAATGCCTAAAAACCTGGAATGGAGGGAACAGACCAACTTCACTTTACGATCTTCTATCTTCTTTTAAAAGGAAACATCCCCCAATTCCTTAGACCAGTAAACACTCTCATAGCAAAGAGACTAACCTGTAAGCGCCGCACGAAACTTGAAAATACTCGGGACATCGCGAATGTCCGCGGTTGCAGTTTCATGCGCGCATGCATGAGCTGTACAGTGTTAGCGGGCAACAAAATTTGCACGCCAAATTTACGATACCAAAACAGCGAAGCGCAGTAAATGAGCATCAGTGGCTTGTTACAATACAATAATTGTTTGCTACCGCTGTGGTGTAAATTAAAAAAAATATTTATTGGATTGTTATAAGCAGAATTAGGTGGACGCTTTGCAGGGTAGAACGGAGCAGTTTCGGAATCGAGCACGTGAGCCTGGAATCGATAGCACGATGGCCGCAAGCAAAGAAATAATATCTATAATATTATACCACAGAATACCTATGGTTGGACACTGACTGTAATGTGTCTATGGTATGTTGAGACTTTTGGCCAACCACACACATGCCTATGCACCCACTCGTCCTAGTAGCTGCTGAAAATTTGCCAATAAGCCACTCGAACTGGGGTTAGTTGTAATCCCGGTTGCCAATTTTCATCTGGGGGGTTAGTCTGAGCCTGACAGATTGCATGGCTGGTTAAGCGTCGATCGCAGGAGGCCAAGGGTGCTCTTACGAGCTGCATTTTTTTGTGGACATGTACGATGACAATGTATGGAATCAGTCACGTAGCCAAGTTTCCTAGCACTAGGTGGTTGAAGGTACAAACTGCATTGGACCTAAGGTTAACATAGAGACTTAAATAGAGGTTAAATAAGTCTATCTTCAAGTTTCACTTTAAGACTGTATCACCAGTCATCCTCTAGTGTGTTCCTTCCTTGGTAAAAGGTGACACAATTGTATTATGGAGTTGCATTTTATGTCACCATAGCAGTCAATGGTCAAACATATCTTGAAAATGTGTACTGCTATTTGTGATATGACTTTTGGGCCTTGCTGAATCTATTGGTAGTTATCTTGGCAAGTTGATCTGTAGCACCCGTTTCTTACCAAGCTACTATAATTTTATAGCTTTTTAGTGCAGCCATCTTCCAGCAAGTGGTTTCTCACCGTCTATAACGAGATAGCACACTTGAGCTTCTGTATGTCATGAAGGCAGAAATGTAAGCAATGAAAGGAATAACTGAATGAAGAAATGAATTGCCCGACTTTTCTGTTTCATTCCTGAGTTAAGGTATAAGAATGTTCAGACTAAGAATATCAATTTTCTATCTTTTAGTTTCATTTTTGTGCAGCACCTACGACTGCATGGTCTCTTGGAACCACCGGCAGATCCAGGATGAATGCAGATATACATGTCACATGTTTCTTGAATAAACATTAGTTGGAAGTAGCACTAGTGGTTGTCATCTGTTGTCTTCAATTCATGCTAACCAAATCTACGAACCTATACCAAGTAAGCTGATCTTGGTCGATCAAGAAATGTTTAGTCTGCCTTCCTTCTTTAAGCCACTTGAGCGCAGACCCAGGTAATTTGGCCACATATTTGTTGCGCTCGCATGGCAGTAAAAAACATAGCAGGTGCTTTGAGAAACATTCTGCAGCCAAAGCAACAAATATAAGAAAGCGTCATCAGTTTTTTATTATGCTTTGCAATGTCATTGTTCATAAGCTCTTCACTTTATATACAGCGACATGCATTATCTAATATTAACAAGTGTAGCACAAGAAATGATTCATGTAACTTTCCTTTCAAATGTGATGAAAACAGGCAATATATAACAGCATTAGCCAAATGTGGCTTGCATGTATTTACAAAATCTATGCACATAATGGGCAATGTTGTTTGAAGTCAATGTAAATCACAACTTTCAGCAACTCCAAAAAATGACTTCAGACATGAAATTTTTTTTTTCAGCACCAACAAGCACTTTTTAAGCTCCTCAGAATCTTTTCTTTAAAATATTCTCAGGGGTCAAGTGAAACAATAAATAGGGAGACCATGTTACTGTTTTGCCCTAGTAGTATCCTGTTTGCAGGTGGAAAATGACACAGTGGCAAAGCAATATCCAAATACATGAGAGCCAAAAAAGGAGCACTCGTAACATTTATACACTAACAAAAGTGTTGTTGCGATCATCATTCAGCACAGTTACAAACATGGCTGCTGAATTGCCCATCACAGGTGTGACAACCATATATAAAATTTAAAAAAAAAATTGAAGTGTGTCAACAGCATCAGCAGAGATGCCTCACAAATGCATCAAAATAGCATCTGGACAAATCTTTCCAAAGTTCGCAAGAACAGCACAAAAAATGACAAGACAAAAATTCAAGTACACATCAACATGCATTGAAGCAACATCTAATCATTAATTCAGGTTGTAAGTGCAGACATGGATATGTGAGGCCTTTGCCAAGGTTAGTTAGAAATTCACTGTTTTGTTTCATTCTCAGTGATGGAAGCGGCACTTGGTATTTTGGATCAGCTTTTGAAGCAGGAAAAATCGCAGTTTGCAGCAGAAATATATGCTTTTGGAGCAGAAAAATTTGCTGTTTGCAGCAAGAATGCTTTAGAGCAGTAACTTACTGCTCTAGTGCAAAGAGGAAGCTCTGTATATGTTAGTGCTTTCTGGAACATTGCATTCAGTATACATTATACTAATATGCAATTACTTTTTCTTCAACTTGCTATTCCAATTTATTGCTCCAATATGAGAAGACGAAGATGAGTGCAAACTTAAACCCTAATTTACAGAATTATGCATTTCAATGAAGAGTTGTTGGAACACCAAAGCTAACAAAGAATGTAAACAGACAGTGATGGAGTCCATGCTTTCCATGATTCAATAAATATGTTAGGCAGTGAAAGTACAAAATCAATCACTCAATCCATCAAACATCAGCCCACATCTCTGATATTAGTGACAGTTTCATAGCACATGCTGAGATACTAACCAAGCTAGCCAATACTTCAATGCGATGCCCAAGGCCATGCCAAGATGCACTACTCTGCTTCGTGCTGTTGATAACACAAAATGCGCCCAGTCCACAGAAAGAAAAACAAAATGGTCCTAACCTATAATAATGAAATGTTAAATGTCAAATTCTTTTTACAGTGAATTGTTACTTACTACATGTACACTTTATTTACATGCATGGCCAGTACATGGACTCATTTTTATTACATAAAAAAAACGCTATAGCCACTACATAAATTCCATTTTTGTGGATTGCTTACTTGGCTGTGCAGATGTTAAGTGCACATTACTTTTCAGACAATTGCAGAGAATTAGTGAGTCAATTCTCAAAATATTATGATGGGCGCATGCTGACATCAATTCTCAAATATGTAATTCAATTCACTCAATTACTCAACTAGGCACACTGCATATGCTGTGTCAATGGAGTAGGGAACAGTGAAACTGAATCATGGCACATAATACTCAATCACAATGGACTGAAACTGATAACTAATTTGCTAACGAAAGGAAAACTAAAAAGACCAAATTGAACTGTGGAGTTTACCATCCCGAAACTACACAGTGGGTTATGAGGGATGCCCACAGTGAGAGGCTCAGGATTGAGCCCGGATTCTTTAACGTGCACCTAAACCTAACCAAAATGACCAATCACTGCTGGCCTGTGTGTCATCAAAACAACCAAGAGATCTTGATGATAACAAGCCCTCAAAATTGTTGTAGTTAATACATCCATCTCAGTTTATTAGTCAAATGCTGCATGCCTCTCTGCCACACACTACTGCTGTAAAGATGGAGCTCATGTTGCCGACACAGCCTCTTTAGAATCAAATTCGTATAGGCTAAAATAACAAGCCCCATTATAACATGATTAAAATAAACATCTTTACACCTTGTATAGGGAGGGAAAACTCATTTTCTTGTTGAAGGAAAGCCATGAGCAACAAGTACAGCTACCCATACCTTGATATGTGCACGGGAGGAGAAACCTGCATAGCATGAAGGAACGTGACACAATGTAGCAGTTGTATAATGTAGAATTAACAACAACAAAAAAGCAGTCTGAAATATAACAATGTGTTGCAGTACAGCGGTAAAATTCTTATGTTATGGGTAGTAGCTTCCCGCAGCTTTGGCAAATTCAGAAAGTTTAACGGTAATAAGTAACCCTGTAGCTGCTTACAATGTCAGATTGTAAATATATACAGGCAGATTCTACCCACTATTATTCAAAAACACATGTTGCAGCATGTCAGCCAAGAATTCCATGTCATTATGGCTTATACAGCAGATTAATAAAAATAAACACATTCTGCATGCATGAACTGAACAAGTATGAATCAACAACTTGGGTGAGCTCATAATCCATGCAATCTTGAAAGTAGCGCAAGCTAGGCATGTATGATGAACGGGAGACACCATGTGTATCTCCAATTCTTCATCTTTAGCTGATTTGCGTGATTTTCAAAAATGCGTGTTTAAGCATAGCTTAGTGATACGACAAGCCAAGGGGAGCCTTAATGAACAGAAATTTACAAAGTTCACAAGAAGTGGCATGACATGCTGATCTGATGTAACTGTATTTGAAAGAGCAAAGCAACAAGCTGAACATTGGCACGTAACGCAAACCTTCCCATATGGATTGAAAACTTGAAATCGAATCCGATTAATACAAACCTGCATTCCCGTACAACTACAGAGGTCACGAGGAAAAAAATTCTAAATGTTTTCCATCTTTCAAATGAGTACCAACCACTCTGCGCATTAGAACTTATGGTGCGACTATTACTAGTGATGAAACTGCATAACACAGCTTGTAGTTGTCTTGTTTGCTGCTCTATGTACCTCATTTTCCAAAAAAGGTAAATGTTAGCTCGCAATTACTGCCAATAAACATTTTGCTGGCCTTCAGTCTTTGTGATAGAGTGTACATATCCAATCAATTCTGTACGACAGTGTCGCCTAATGGTGCAAGAAAATGGGTTTTCTGAGGTCCAAACATGCTCTCTACCACATGCTTACAACCTTGTCACTGGAAATAAAATACTGCCTTGCCACTGCTCTTGCTTCACTTATCACGTCTAGTTCATCACGACTTTGTTCCAATCATTATTACAAACAGGTGCACATACTTATACACATGCATATCACACTTAACTGAGAAACATGTAAAAGTAGGGTTGAAGATTAATATGCAAAAGACAAAGGTAAGTTTAAATAGCCTGGCAAGGGAACAAGAATTCGTTATCACCAGTCAGCCTCTAGAGTCTGTGCAGGAGTACGCTTATCTAGGTCAATAACTCGTAGGGAACCCCGATCATAAGAATGAAACTTACAGAAGAATAAAAATGGGTTGGAGTGCATGACAGGCATTACCAAATCCTGACTGGGAGTTTACCACTGTAGTTGAAAAGCAATCATTGCATTCTACTGGTGCTAACATATGGGACAGAATGGAGGTTAACAAAGAAGCTTAATAACAAGTTAAGGAATGCGCAAGCAACGGAGCAAAAAATGTTAGGCCTAATTCTAAGAGATGGAAAGACAGCAGTGTAGATCAGACAGCAAACACAGATAGCCAATATTCTGGTTGGCATTAAGAGAAAAAAAATGGAGCTGGGCAGGCCATGTAATGTGTAGGTTAGATAACTGGTGGACCATTAGAATTACAGAATGGGTGCCGGGAGAAGGGAAGCGCAGTCGAGGATGGCATAAGACCATGTGGGGTGATGAAATTAAGAATCTTGCAGGTGCACGTTGGAATCAGCTAGCACAAAACAGGGATAATTGGAGATCACTGGGACAGGCCTCCAACCTGCAGTGGACATGAAAATAGGCTGACAATGATCATATCACACTCATGCGGCAAAGATGCCACGTGCACACTAAATCGCATGCGTGTGATATGCATGTTGTTGCATTCAGATACAAAACCTACAAACATAGCAAGAAAGAAAGCACACCCTATCACAAAGTGGTATTGACTGGTATAGAAAATGTCACCAGTACATTTTGAATGACAAGAGGACTGAAGAAATCCTGTTAGGACTATCTCCTGCTGTTTGTCAACCATCATGTAAACCTAACTCTCACATGATAGTTGTACTTTCAGGAATCGGGAAATGGGAGATGCAATTCATGAAGAGTCTGTTTACATATAATCTGGCACTTCATTTTTGCAACACACTACATTAAATTACCTGCACCACCCAGGCAAATTTGCTATTTGCTTAACTGCTATATGCATGCATCAATATTTTTACTTAGTTCAGCTTGTGTGCTGTTACTCCAGAATATGCTGAGAAATGAACCATAAGGACATTCTACTACTTCATTAAGAAACCTCAATTTGATAGTAGAAAGCATCATTTAATATATTATAGCAAAAGATCTTCTGAGGCCTTTTTCCCAAACAGTAAAGCAGCCACCAGCTAAAGTGCAATCTGGCAATCACGTAATATAGATGTCACTAAATTAAACCAAACTGCAAGTTTCAGTTGTTCTAAGCAAGTGTCCATTATTGGCTTGCTACCAAAATTTTTCCAAAGTGAGATGTCAAGTGCCCTTCTGTAACAAAAGGTCACTAATGACACACGGAAGGGAGATGTTCTCCACTCATGACTGATACAAGGCATGTGATAGGAGTGTGAACAAACTGCAAGAAAATTTCTCTGCTCGGATGTTCTCTTTGGTGATTATGCATAGAAACTTTTATCATCGCCTAATGTCTTCACTCACCAAAGTTTTAACGCATCATGTACTCATTCATATGTGCATCTTCAGACAAATGCAGGCACCACACCTTAAGAGCCACAAGTTCTTGCACAAAGCTTCAGCAATATATTGGCGACCCACACTTAATGCATTCAGGCATTCTGAACCTGAAGAGAACTTGCAATACTTTGGGATAAAATTTTCAGTGACCAGCATGCACATAATTTTGCATGTGGCATTCCATGCCACGCTAAGCTTACCATTACGGCTTAAGACAACATAGTATGCGCCCATAAGTTGCTCTTACACTTGAAGTGAATTTTTGCATCAGAAGACAGCTTCTGCTGTGCTAGTAAAAGTACTTTTGGTAAAAATAGCAGATGGGAATGGCTATAGTAGCAGAGGGTTGTGCAATGCTGAAATGGACAATACCATGGATATGGTCATGAGGTTGTTTTTTTCTTTTTTAAATAAACAATCCTGGAAGTAACTCTAGCTCAACAAGAAATAGTTCCCATGAACTTTGCACAATGAAGCCTACAACATCTGAGATGCTGATTCCTTTTATAAAACGCAGACAAGTTGTCAGTGAAGTGCCATGTGCCAACTGTGCACGCTTTGCGTGCAATCTTGCCTGTTTGAGATCTCGAGCCATTCAATTTCCCTCAGTGAAGTTTGTGTTTCCTGCTCCCACAGTGAGCATGTACGGATTGGCTAAACAACTGTGCTGATGTTCACAGTCAACATCTGAATAACATACCACTTACTCACACTTCTGCTTTACAAAAATATGACTATGAAAACACAGATAGCTTTTCTAATCATCAGTGGTATTAGGATTTCACTGGTGCTCCACAGCTTAAAATGCAACAAGCGAGTGTGTAAGCAAACTGCATCTCACTGAAGTGTTGATATAAGTGTTGCTATTACTCAACAATTCTGCTTAACACATGAGGTGTGCAAAAGCTCCACATCTGCTACCTGACCATTCACTACAGTCATATGCTTCCAGGTGCACGACAGGCCCATTGGCTAGCGTTTTACAACGAGAAATTTTCTAGACCACCGTACACACTGCTTCTATGCAGCCCAGCAGACATTCGCTGCAGAAGCAATCACAGCAGCAGTCGTGCGCGACACTCAGGGGCTCAGGACCAGCTCGAAGGGCGCAGTCAGGGGCGGCTCCAACGTGGCGCTCACGTCCGAGGCAGCCGGCGAGACGTCTTCGAAGCCCTGACCGAACGGCGACGCGGCCAGAGGCTCTTCGGCGGGCGAAGCCGAGCCGTCGTCATGCCGTGGGTCGCCGCTGGGCCGTGCCCCGCGGCGGCGTGTCCCGGCCGGCAGGTCGGTCCGCATGGCGAGCATGGCGGCCTGCATCTTGGCCAGCATGCTCTCGGGCACAGAGAAGCCCACGATTTCGTCCAGCATGAGTCCCGGGCTACCGCGGTATTCGTCAGTCTCGGCCAACTCGCGGATGTCCTCGACGAGCAGCATGTAGGCCTTGCCGCCCGTGGCCGGCATCTGGTTGTGCTCGTACAGCCACTGCTTGTCCTCCTGGTCGCCGGAATACTTGAACACCTCCGGGTGCTTAATGTAGAGACGACCGCGCGTGGCACCCAGACCCAGCGCCTTGTTCGCCTTGGCACCCATGATAAACTGTGAGCTCGGCTGAAGTCGCGCCGGATCCCACTTGGGCCCTTCCCGCTTCACCGCATCAGCCTTCAGCTTGCACGGCGTCGACCGACCCGACAGTACTCCGCTCTGGTGCAGCGGTGGCCGCCCTTTCTTCTTTTTCACCAGTTGCAAGCTCGCTTCGGAGTCGGAGTCCGAGTTGTCGCGTCGCTTGCGACCCGTCACCGCATGCTTGCCCAAAAACCGGCCTAATTTTAGGTCTGATGGACTGTTGCGGCCAGAGTCAATGTTGTAGTCTGAAGTTGGGCTGTTGCCTCTTGTGTAACTGCCGTGGTACATTTTCTTGGCTTCTTCTAAGATCTGTCGGCACACGGCTTGTATGTGCTGCTCCGATATGGAGTGCTCGCCGTTGTTGATGCGCACGTTCTCCAGACCAGGCTTGAAGAATTTTTCCAAATACCGCTGTAATATTTCGTCTATTTCGCGGTTAATGCTCCTCTGCAAATTCTGCCGTAGTACGTCAAGCGATTTCGCAGAACTTGTGATGCATCCAAGCTTTGCACGACTGATGGCCACAGACTGCGACCGACAGGACGGACGATAGGTCATGGTAGACGGCAAGCATGACAGATTATACGGTCGCATGTTGAATGTATTTAGCCAGGGCACCATGTTTGAACTGTCTCCTGAAAACACTTCGCGAGAACCACGGAACAGCATAGCACTCTTACGATCACTTGCATGCCCAGTTATTCTGCTACGGTCAGAATCAGAAGTGTCATCGCCTTTGTCAGAGGGAGAATAGATACGTATTTCTGGTATTATAGAAGCCATTGTAGACGATAGGAATAATTCAGAATTATTACGGGGCCACGTAATACCAGGCAGATTGCTTGAAGCGCTCGAAACGCCTGGCATCATACTTATTCTATGATCACACCAGCAGTATCATACTTGTAAGCTTGCAAGTCGTAATACGGCATTACCTTAGTGACTTGGATTGACTTGCAAAGCAACTCGCCGAAAAGAAGAAGACGACAGCTAGCGATAAAGAATATTTTTATTTTCACTTTATAACACAATTTTAATTTTTTATCTTGAGTATTTAGTTGTACTGCAAGCTTCCGAAATGTGGTTTTTCTTTCAGGCAAAAATCTACCAGTACCGTAACAGCCGTACTTGCGTAAACACCATTGTACTTCAATTATTCCTAATTTTGTTTATGAGGGCTGTTGTCTTCAGCCTCATTACTAATAAAGTTGTGTGAAAAGAAGCGCAAGCAATTTGTACAATTTTGTTAGGACTCCATTGGAAGAAACCAAAGTTATGCTCGTTCCTTCGGTGCGCGTGCCTCGCTGCCTGGGATTCGTGGTGTCTCGTTACAGCACTTTCTTCGCACGTTCTTCAGTTGCCTGTCGTGTTCACGAGACCAGCGCGTGCCGGAGGATCTGCCGATCATTGTGGTAATTAGCCATTTGTGATGCGTCCGTGAAGAGTTCTGACGTGCGACTGTAGCCAGAAGTGCTGTGCCTCGTACGTTCTAGCACCCTCAGGTACACCGCAATGTCTGGCGAGCACCGATCAGACCGCCTGCCTACAAATGTTAGACCGGTGAATTACAAGATAGAGCTGAAGCCGGACCTGAAAAAGCTGGCATTTGACGGCCAAATAGTGGTGACAGTGCAGGCAAGTATTCCGCCATTTATGCGTTCGATGTTCCTCGGAGTTGTGCCTCGTGATTGCCGACAGACCACGCAGGAAACAGTTTCATTTTACTCGTTTCATTTTACTAGGCTTCCTATTCGCTCATTGAGTAACTTTTTTTACACTCTACATATACGCTTGTTCTTTCTAAGTGATGCTTTTAGAACAGCGCTCTTACAGCTACACATGGAACGGCAATCCTTTTGCTCTTCCTGCCCATTTTGTGGAACTTAATTCATAAAACTACTGTTCGCTACATGTTTAGGTCATATGTATCTTTCATGGTACATGTTAAATCATATGTATTTAAAATTTTTGCTTAGCCTGGTGTTTGCATGCACTTGCATCTATATTTGGCGGGACGTTCGAATCCATGTACTCGCCCCAGGTTGCGATACAGTTCAAATGTAACAATTTGTTCAGTTGAGATGTTGCCAGTAACATTGCGCTAATCTATTTTTATTGCATTCTGAACAATTGCAGATCCGTAAGCCAAGTGATGTCTTCGTGCTCAATTCACTTGCACTTGACATTAAGTCTGCTGAATACATTTCCGATGACGGAAAAGGTATGGATGTTTATCTAGTGTAACTCATGTCTCTTGATTACCTTTTCTTGCAGGCTTTTACTGTTTGCGGCAGTCTTACTTCCATGCACTTGAAACATGGGCAAATATAAATGGAACAGCAATGATGATTTCTAACTCCTATTTTCTACAGCTTCTGTCATACTTCGCCTGATTGTGCCTTGAGTGCCTTTTTTGTGTCTCCTGTGAAGGGGGATGGAGATCTCTGCTTTGGTAGACTTGAATGTCATAGCTTGCTGTGGTTTCCCCACGCATTCAATGTATGCTCCCTACATCGTTTCATTGTTTAAAGTTATGCTGTTAGATTGCATCTTCATTGTTCAAGGCAAGGCTGATGGTGGCTGTACTCTTGGCAAGTTCATGCCCACAGTTACAGCACAGCTTTAAACTTCTCTCAAGATAAGGCAACTATAGTTGATAGCAGTTCTTGCACATACCCTAAGGAACAAAGGAGGCACAGCAAGGCTTTTTTTTTTCTTTTTTTTTTCTTCCGCTGAGAGTTGTTCTCTGTGCAAGAGCTTTTAGAAGGCGAGTAAATGTTTTGTGCTTGTGCAGTTGGATATTGGTTGCCACTTTTTGGCCCTGTGGATCAGAATGCATTTCCATTTCTGAAGAATGAATGTGAGCATCACTTCCAGGAGCCACTTTTGGTTAGAGTTGAGCTTTTCAGGGCAGCTTATTTCAGAGAATTTGGAAAAGGTCAATTAAATTTAAATATGTACAAGCACTAGTGTTAATGTAGTATTGACGTCCTCGCCATCAAGAAGTGGCTGCATGCATAGTGCGAAATTCTCGGCTGCAGTAGTAGCAGTGTGCATAAGTAAAAGTTCCATTGTTTAATCATGCATGAGTGCTTGTGAATGTATGACTATTAGAGATGCAAGTGCCCCTTTAAACTGCAGCTGGTATGCGTGAGCATGCTCCTAAGTACACGTCATAAACTGGGGCCAAGTCACCATGTTGCCACAAAATGGTAAACGAAATCTTAGCTGGACAGCTACTTTGCCGCTGTTAGAATGTGCAGTGAACTGGGGTATTCTCATCATTTAAAGGCATACTGCAGCTGAATTTATCTGGATGCATGCGTGATCACCATGCTAGTTCTCTGTGCATGAGGACTTGAGGCTAAGTTGGCAAGATTAGCATGCTTTATAGTAACAGGTTCTCGAGAATTACTAAGTTGACTGAAAGAAAGCTACCCAGAATGCTTTCATCATGCTACTTTCACATGACTTAGAAAGGCTACTACTGGTATTACACCTGTCATTTTGAGGCCAACTTACCAATTTTTCCTCAGGAGTTTTGGAATGTGTGGTGAAGGGTGTTTACTTAGGTGGGACTTGAATTGCTTTTCAGTATCATTAGCAAAGGAAAGAGGGGGGTTTGCATGGAACTGCTGTTGTGGTGATGCTGTTAAGGCTACTATTGTTGCATATCGCCTCTTTCTCACCTTGCCTTTTATCATTTGTTTCCCCACATGTAGGGTAGCCAACTGGGTGCAACCGTGATTAACTGCCCTGCCTTTCCTTCTTCATCTCATTCTCTTCTTGTCTTGGAGTGCAGGCTGTGTACATGCACAGTGGGGAGGGTACCCCTCCAGACGATTGACGCTGTTTGACATATTTGTCATCATCATCAACGCTGTTTGATATGTTTTGAATGTGCCACGAATGTGCCTTTCTTTTGTAGGTAGTTGGCTTTTAATAAAGGGAAAATCAGACATCCACCCGTTCGTAGCAAATGCTACAAAGGAAACCCATACGGGCGCAGGACAGGGGTAATTGGAGATCGCAGGGAGAGGCCTTCGTCCTTCAGTAGACATCAAATAGACTGATGATGATGATGACGGGTTCTTGAAAGAAAAGCCTCGCTGTTGAAGAAAAATTTGTCCTGGTCCTTTTTAGCATTTGCTACGAACGGGTGGATGTCTGATTTTCCCTTTATTAATTACTTCTCTCCATCTTGCGGGTTTCCGCAGGACTATTACGTGAAAGTAGCTGGCTTTTTTTCTGTAAGTTTGCAGTGCTGCAAAAGCATTTGTGTGGTCAGCATTGGGTGTTTTTGTGACAGCACTACACTCTTGAGCAAGCGTCTTGATAACATTCTTGTTGGATTTTTCTTTTTTTTTTCTTTCCTGGTATTTGTGGCTGCACAGTCAGTACATGAAATCTTGTAAACAATGCCCTTATCATATTTATGTGTTGAACCTTCCATGGTCTTAAAGGTACTTTTTGTGCAATTGTGGCCTGTATATTTTTGACAAGGAGCTCACACTGTTTGGTTTAATTTACCTGTGCCCTGCAGAACACAAGGTGAGCAGCATTGCCACATCCAAGGAAGAGGAGAGGATAACAATAAAATTTGACACTATCCTTGATCCAGGCACAGGAAAACTTGGTATTTCATATTCAGGTGAAATGAATGGAAAATTGAAAGGCTTCTACTGGGTGAAATATAAAGGACAGAATGGTGAAGACAAGTTTGGAGGCGTTACTCATTTTGAGGTGAGTTTTACTGCATCATTTTACATAATAATTCTTCAAGAAAATTATTAGCATTAAACGAAAAAAAAAATTGTCTTACGTTTGCTTGCAAGTAAGGAAAAAATATATATTTTTTTGAAATTAGTAGGGATGTGGGAATATTCAAAATATCATATATGAATTGACTGAGCTTACTATTCGATTTGTATGCAATTACACAATTTACTATTCACAATTGTCGAATATTTGTTACTGTTCTTATATAAGCGATAACAACAATCCTTGAAGTTTAGTTGAAAGAGAGATCTATGCAAATGAGGATTGGGTACTGACTGATTCAGCTGCAGGGAGAGCCACATTGGTGGCACAAAGGCATCAGTTGCTGAGTGAACGTATGGGGCAAGTAACTTTGCTAAACAATTCCGAGTAATTCAGTAAGAATGCTTCGCTTTTAGGCAGCCCCTACATGAATGTTTGTCTTGATTTAGGCAAAGCAATGTATTTAATGAGCGTCACTATATTTGGCTTTTTTATATGTGGTGTTATAGTATCCTTTCTCTTCAAGGAACACAGCAATTTGTTTGTGTGTCTGCTGATATGCCATTTCCATGGTACGCCAGATAACTGAAAGAAATTTGTAGTATACATGCACCTCACCTGACCGGATGTCCAGTTGCACATTGCATTACATGCATGTAACCCCTTATGTAATACCCCACATGGGGTCTTTAAGGTAATGAAATGAAATGTGTCAGTGTAAATATATATATATACCGGGTGATGATTTTTAAAGGGACACTAAAGGCAAATATTAAGTCAACCTGAAGTAATAGATCAGTGCGTGAGAATTTCTAAGGCGTCAATATTATCATGAACAGGGCCTTAATAATCAAGAAGCTGAGGTAAATGCAGGACATGATTAGAGACTCCCCTGGGGCATTCAAGCACTTGTCGGAGGACAAAAGCACTCCTCAGTTAAATTCTGTCACTTGTACGCAACTACTCGTTGCAAAAAAACATCGTTGTATTGTATTAGAAGACAAAATACTACTTGTACAGTTGTAATTCATTTTTATAAAAAAGAACTAATTGAAATTATCCTTCACAGTGCTGAGGGCTGTCGAAAGGTTTAGTTTTCGCTTGACTCTGTGCTGCCTACGCTTTTGCGTCTCAGCAGTTTCGTTATCGCGTAGTGCTGCACTGGTTTTGTTGGCTCACTAAACTCCCACAAACGGCAAGTAGCAGAGGATTCAACTTCCATGTTATGCCGATCGATGCCCGAACGTTCTACACCACTTGACCAAAAAGCAGCTGCAGCGGCGAATCCACCGCTCTGTCTTGGCTCGGTGCCGCCGTCTGTCGAGCGCCATTTTACTGACCAACGGCAGCAAAGAGCGGTGATGGCGTATGCAACGTCGCCATTCCCCCGGTTGGGTGGCGGGAGATTTGAATTTCGAAAAAGGCATTCGGACCCTTCAGATGGAATTTTCTTATATACCAAGTCCTTTCTTGGCACGAAACAAGCGTTGCGAGTTTTCTGGAATGGTATTTAGACAATCCACATCAGCTTATTATTTGCCTTTAGTGTCGACTCCACTCCGTGCCACAGAGCCTTGTGGAGCCTTGTAATTCATAATAATTCATTCATTCATAATACTTGTCATTGAGCTGGATTATTCAAAGTGGCGGACATTATTAACGGGAGAAATTAATGTATGTTCAACTAATTAAAAAAAATAACTATTTCTTAATTACTTTATGGTACATATTGCAATTTACTAATTGTAGCCGGTGAGTTTGCAAAGCATATTCATTTGAAATGAATTTCCAGGATGACAGCACTTTCGAGATATGATTTCCGAAAGTTAGGGATGAAATGCATGGGCATTTCAGTTACTTTTGTGCTTCAATGCATGAAATAGCATTTCTTTAAAGGAAGTAGAACAACAGTGCATTTTTATGGTGAGTTTGATGGCGCATATCTCCAAACTGGGGTCATTCTGAAGATTCCTTCCAAGTGCAGGGGTGGGACTCTTGTGCCAACTGCACCATTTTGATACAAATGGAAATTTTAGCACCAAACTGCGCCAAACAGTAAAAATTGTCCGAAATTGCACCACGCTGCACCAGAGCAACTTTGGCATGTATGCACTGGCAGTTGCTGTGAGTGGATTCGTTCTTCGAAAAAAAGTGCAGCTGTTCACATTCTGCACAACAGTGCCTCCTGCACAGGTTCTCGTAATTTTTTCGCTTATAACACTGGACTTTTCGCCGCTTCCTGCAAGTAGCCGACGTGCGTGCGGACGCTCTCAGCTGTCGTTGCTGCAGTTGGAACTGCCAGGGCACCTGTATTTAGAGTGCACTAGAAGATGATTGAGTGGGCCCAGTGGCACGGCACTCCCTAGCTGAGGTGTAAAACAACGAAAAGTAGGCTGAGGGCGCTGCGAGATAACTAGATATTAGGGAGGCACACGCTACAGCGGATTCAGGGGGCAAGCATCCCTATCCATAGGGCCGGTATAATGTAGAACTGTTCTAATCTGTTTTTATGTCCATGTGGGCGAGGGCTGAGCCATTTAAGAAGCCAGAGCCATTTAAATATTTAAGAAGTTAATTAGTGAATTTTTATTAAGTCTCTGAATAATCCTTCTTAAGGACTAAAATTATGTTATCTGCAATAGGCAATTTTTGAAAATTCCATAAACCTTAAAAGAGATCACCCCATATATTTTCTGGGTACAAAATGGACTTCACACAAACTTGTTTGTCTTTGTTTAGAAATAACACAATATTGAATTTGATTTTAAAGTTGCACTATTTGAATACTTCCAGAAATTAACTCCGGGGTCTGGCATAATAAGCCATTGCAGAATGTGCACAAAAATACAACTCACGCACGATTGTGCATTTGTTGCGTGCAGTTTCATCATGTAACACTTGAGATCACTGGGTGTTGTGTTAGCTAGGTCATGTGGAGGTGTTACTTACTTTTTTTGTGTTTCCTGCTTTTAAATTTTGCTTCTGGTGACAGTGTTGTTGTATCGTGTATACCTCTTATTCTGTGTGTGTCTTGCACATTTATTCATGATAAATTTGTGACAAATTTCTTTCTTTATTCTGTTGCATTACCTCACTCGGCTATGGATTTGTGTCAACTTGCTCAACTTCTCACATTATTTAGCTCTGGTGTACTTTTTTAGTATTGCGCTTGCAGTAATACCCCCACTCTGCTTGTGACTACCTCTACTTGGCGTCTGCTGTAGTGAGGCTTTGCTTTGTGTATTAAAAAGACTGATGCTCCTTTCACCCCCACATCATTTGTGAGGGTGGTGGTAGGACTGTAGCCTAAATATGTAGGCTACAGTCTGTCTGTAGGGAGCCAGAATATCGTAACTCTCGCAGGTTTGCCTTCTATATAGATAAGCAACAATTAGTAGGCAACCTAAATATGTAATTGTTTATTATTATGTCGCGAATTAACTGTGTGTATGCTATATTTCTTTTTTTCCAGCCGACTGATGCACGTCGAGCATTCCCCTGCTGGGATGAACCAGCCCTGAAAGCATCCTTTGATCTGACACTTGTTGTCCCCAAGGGTTACACTGCACTCTCCAACACAGTAATACTGCGCTTCTTCTTCTTCTTGTTACTTTACTTGGGCCTAGATTGGCATGTAATGCAGTTGAACCTCTATGTAACAAACGCTGTTACGACTTGGTTGGATATAACGAAGTAAATGTAAAATTGATGCATTTTTTCCCCCGACAAAATACCAGTGTGTATGCTTAACGAACATTAGATATAACAAAGGTATTTTCGTATTGGATATGACTGTTATAACAAGGTTCAACTGTGGTAGGTAGCAGTGTGTCCTCCATTATTGTTGCCATTCTTGATTGGTTTATTTTGGAAACAGGATAAAAAGTGCAGTGCATTATGAAGACCATCTATGAGATGCTGATGCCATGTTTCATTCCTCTCTAAACAAGTGCAGCAGAAGAGTAGATGAGCTAACAAATTAAAAAATAACAACAATGATGTCTAGTTCAGTGTTTGAGCTGGCATCGTGAGCACCAGAAAGGTGTAGCCTGAAAGTTACTCAGAAAGAAAGTTTGTTTCCTTTGAATAGTTTTCTCAAGAGTCTGTGCACTGAATTGAGTCAGTCGTTCTGCTATGGAATCAATACCTCCTGGAACTTTTGCTGAATACCTTGACCAAGATCATGTGCTGTCTTGACAAGTCACAGTAGACAAACTGCTTCAGAATACATGTTGATATGGATAAACTGATTTCTTATAAAAGTTTTGTAGTGAATGTAAGAGCAACATGCTGAGAATTTTATAGCCTCTCTTGCTAACTTCCTCGTGTTATGCAAGAAAGTCAGATGTATTGCACCTTCAGAAATGATGAAAAAAAACTGCATTCTTCCTGAATAGATAACAACAAAAGTACAGCCTTCTTGAATTTTTTCTCCACTAGTGTGTTGACACTTTCCACTGGAGATGAATTCCGAATGCTATCTTCAATATCCAGTGTGTCAGTAATACATTTTCAGAATATTACTTTAAAAACAGTTCACCCAAATTCTCCTCGAAATGTCCATGTTAACAGGAAAAGATAGACATTCCTCTAGAGGTGTGTGTAAGATGTCCGCAGTTGCAATTTTAATAAAAAAAAATATATGTATATATATATATTTTAGGGGGGTTCCACTCTGCGTGCGGCTAGGGCTGAAGGCGAGCTCTGGATCTAGCCCCACGCAGTCGCGTTGTGTTACTCCCCAACGCGTAGCGTGGGAATCACTGCTACGTCGTGTTCGAACATATAAGGCAACCAGCGGCTTCAACCGTAATAATGTTTATTGCTTCCGGCAATAAAGAACACTGGCAGAGTGACATCCTCTCTGTAATAGTAATAAATAGGCTGGCCTCGTTGCCCGGGATAGTCAGGCAAACGAGGTCACTCACGGGTTGCGGCAGGTACTCCAGTCCGGCAGGTTAGGGGTCTGGCGTCAGAGAGAGAGGGTCTCCCCCGGTTGCGCTGTTTTGTACCTTTTTACCTGGGTGAGGGGAATGTCCTCCTCGCCCATCAGTTACCTGCCCGCGAGTCGGGGAGGAAGGGTGCACGCCTGTCGCGAGAGTGAGGGAGAGCCAGGGGAGGGCGTAGTGCGCCTCTCCCGTGTCTATGCCGGCTCTCGATGCGGAGGAAGATGGGTGCGTGGGCTCCCCACAATATATATATATATATATATAAAGACTCATGAGAGTGTCAACCTTGAAGTCTTGTAACTCTTGTTACAGGGTACACTGAGATTCCTTGAATCACGCAAAAGCGATTGATGCCCTGTTTAGCAAAATATGAGAAACTGGTTTATTTCCGACTTTTCCTGAAAGTTAGTTAAAGAAGTTTGCACGAAATTAAAACCAAATGAGATAACTGTGAATGCACCTCACACTTAAAACAAGCTATTATGACTGCAGTAGACAACATGCTGTTTGTCAGGTGCTAGAATAGAATGCAAGAGTCAAGCTGGGAAGATAGTCAGAGGACAGTTCCCATGCGATGTTGGGTGCTGCTAATTTTCCCGTAACAAGCTCCCCTCATCAGAGAAAAGGCAACACAAAGGGAAACCACGTTGGGGAAGGCAAGATGACGGGGAGGGCTCATGGACGTTTCCCGGAAGAAAGCTGCCCCAAACTGGTGCTTGCCCTATACTGAGAAGCAGCAGTGAAGACCAGTTGGGAGTAACAGATCTCTCCCATTCCCACGGACAGACCCTCCCTCCACCTTTGCACCCGCTGGAACTTGCACCCTCTGCGCATGCCTTTGGACCCTCTGCAACAGTGTTGTTTGTGCTTCTTGATTGGCTGTTGTCCTGGTTGGCTGTGACCTGTGTGTGATTGGCTACTGTCAGGAGCAAGGGTCGGAACAGAGCTGTTATAATGACAGTGCAGAGCGAAAACAAGCTGCTCTGGGCCATGAAAACGAGGCTTATCCAGACGCTCGTTGCTAAACTCTTGACTTTTTCTGTTTTACCTATTCATTGGTGTAAATAAGTTTTGTTCAAGTGCCAGTAAACCTGTTGGTTTTCGATTTCCCAATGTCTGAGCTTCTGATTTCTTCAACCATATGGAGCCGGGTTCGAGACGTAACCTACTGCCACAACAAAGCAGATAAAATTACATTTCTAAAAGTTTTCAGCACCGTAACTCAAAGAATAGAGCTCACAAATTTTTTAGTCATCTCCTCCTCAATTTTTTTCAGTCGTCTGTTCATAAATTGCACTTAGACAATGCGCTGTGAAAGTTCTGTGTTCATTTTTGATCATGCAAGTTGTTCAGTGGAAGTTGCCCTAACAGTGCGTATATACAGGGTGTCCCAGCTAACTTTAGTCAAAGTTTAAAAATACGTAAATATCACGTAGCTGGACAGAACAAAGGTAATGTTGTTTGCCGTCGCTTGGAGATACTCCTACTATCTTTTTTTCATTCTGCCGAATTAGATAATTAGTCTTAATTAACCAACTTCTCAAATATTATGTTTACATTAAAAGTGTAAATGAGAAAATTGTAGAGCGACATGAAGAAATCTCGATACAGCCTTTTGTTCCTCAATATGTGCTACATAAAAGTTTTTCTGAGTGTAAAAGAAGCCCGCGAATACACGCAAAGTGCCTCGAGCGGCCAGTTGCGCGACAGTTCAATTACAATATTTGAAAAGTTGATTAATTAAGGCTGATTATCCAATTAGGGAACAACATTATTAGGCAGCAACATTACCTTTGTTCTGTCCAGCTACGTGGTATTTGCATATTATTTAAGCGCTGGCTGAAGTTAGCAGGGACACCCTGTATATTGTGCAGTGCTTGTGGTGTCATGTGGATAGTGATTGTTAATTTTGTTTGTTTCTAAATACTAACGCAGAATGTAGTTGCTGATGTGGACTATCCTGGGGACCCAATGCTGCACGTGATCACCTTTGCCAGAACACCGAAGATGTCCACCTACCTGGTGGCCTTTGTTCTGGGCGAGTATGATTATGTTGAAGGAACTTCAGATGATGGAGTTTTGGTCAGGATCTACACACCCAAAGGCAAATCTGAGCAAGGAAATTATGCCCTTGAGGTGAGCCACCTTCCTGAGCACTTACGGCTGAGAGGTTAGACTACGTTTAGTGTTGTTAGTAATCAGCAGTGGTTAAACAAGGGATCAAACAAGATTGGCTCTAGCCGAAGATATATCCCTTGTTCGACCACTGGTGATCACACCAAATGTTTACATCTTCCTTTCTGTCTTGTTTGAATTTGGATTAGTCAGGGCTTCTGTAATGCAGAACTGGCATTTCCAAAATTCGTCCATGTATGCATCTTAAACCGGAATTTTATGTTCATGGCAACCTTACTGTTTGGTACAAGTTAATGATTTTGTTGTGAAAAGGAACTATGCAGTGTCACCGGGTGATATGATTTTTAATCCATTTAAAATGATTTTGCCAGGTACTTTGCTTTCTGTTAGTGTATGTGTAGCTCTTTTTGGATACTAGTGTGAAGATTGAGTGAGTTGGTAGCGCATTACAAAGGTGATACAGCGCAGCAAGGTTTCGGAAGATACTTGCCTTTCTGTATCAAGGCGACCCTTTGTATTGCGTTTTGGGTAAATATGCATGGCTAGTATGTACAACCTCAATAATCTCAACAATTTAGTTGTTGCATTCAATTAGGTGATGCAAATGTTGAGCCAAGTTGGTTCCTGCCCCCCTCTTTCTTTTCCTGCTATTTTTACTACTGATATCCATTTTCTGCTTTTAAGAATTACCACCATAAACCATAAGGTAATTTTTTTTAATTTGTGGGCTATGTAGAACAGTGACTAAAGGGGGGGGGGGGGGTCGATGGACATGTCAAGTACACTACCTGAGCCTGCTTTTGCATTATGCATAAATAAAGGAGCACTGACACAAAAAAATTAAATATTGTCTTTTCTGCTGTAATAAGTAGCTAACGACCCAGTTATCCTGGCATGAAACCTTGTTGCTTCAGCACACGGCAGTTCGTTATTTGGAGCCTTGTTTACAGCGATCAGTCCAAGTTTTGATTTCAAGGAACAGCGAGAGAGGCTGGTTGGGTTGTAAATACAGCTGCTTATGTGATCGCACAAAACTGTGACATGAATGAAGGTGTGTGAGATTCGTTGTTGCTAGCTGTCTTTCGCCATTTACATACACACGTGCCATGCAAAGTCCTTGCCATCCTCATCCTTATTTTGTTAGCCAGCAGTGACAATTTTCTGCAGATGGAAGTTGCTCAACACTAGACGTGGCCAATCACTTTTAGGCCTAGGCATCTTCAAACCAACTGCCTTTCCTGTGTGGGAACCTTGCTGGAATGACTGCTTTGCTTTCAGTAACTGCCGGTAGGCAACGACACGTGTGTGCTTGCACCGCATTGGCAACAGTCAGATTCCTCATAGGTGATGGCAAATTTGATTTTTTTTTCTTAAAAACCAGACACGAAAGAGTGCCAAGTATTATAATGAACCATCCAGATAATAAAATGAGATTTTTCTGTAAATTTTCAGTAAGACGAAGCTGAGGCAAGCGTAAAATCAAAAGCAAATGCTGCAGCTCTTCGGCAGGGTCCACTCTTTACATCCATTGGCATGCAAAGACTCAGTCCATTTCTGCCGTTGAGTGCCATTGCGGGGAACCTCTGTCTACTATACCCAATCCTGGATGTGTTGGGCCGAAGCCAACGATGCAGTATGCACCCTACATTGTGCTGGCTCATTTTGTGCGGGGTCAGTGCAGCACAGTCAACTAGGATAGTGCGAGAAATCTTCCAACGGGCACGATAAAAACTAACAGTTATGCGGAGAGCATCCCACTATGACCAATAACCAAGGAAAACTGGGAACGCTGCAATGAACGGCTAAGTCGTGGGACGAGCAAGAGCATGTACAATGAGCATGGCACTCAACACGAACTCGTGACATAGTAGGGCTGTTCATGTTAGGTTCTGTAATGTTTACAAACAGATCTCGTTGATGTGCCGCGAGATGTTATGCCTTGTGGTATTCTGTGTGCACATATTTTAAAGGGACTGACGACCAATTTTCATGGTACCATTTTTTTTTAGTGCAATGGAAGGCTGGTCAGAATTTCTAATCATGAAGTGCTAATGTGGAAAATGCTGTGGAGCATTTTTTATCAGAATTTTTTAATCTGGAGTGAGGATGTAGTCGTTTACTGGAAGCATGCTGAAAGCGGTGATAGGTGAGCGCGACAGCGATTATGTATACGCTGGCATTAGTGGGAGGCAGACGACAAGTGTGGCCGTGCTGTAACATACATATTTACTCGAATCTAGGCCGGCCCCGATTCTAAGCCGACCCCCTAAAGTCCGAAACCAAAAAATATTTATATATTACTGTACCTCGAATGTAGGCTGAACAAAAAAAGCCAGGACAGCGTTCACAAAATGCAAACAGCATTTATTGAATCTGAAAGTGCAGAGCTCATTCAACGTCGTTGTCGCTGCTAGACTTGTCACTGTGTTCCTTGTCACTGTAACCTTCAAACAGTGCACTAGCTTCGGTACCATCAAGCACATTAGATATGCTGCACTTTTTAAAGACACACACAATCAAAGTACCTGGGATGTCGTTCCACGCTGCAGCAACCCAGCTCGCCAGCTGCGATAGCGATGCACGTTTGATGCGGCCCGATGCCGTTAGCATGTGGTCTTCATCAGTCAACCAGTCCGTGTAATATTTCCACAGACGAGCCTTGAAAGGTTTGTTGATGCAGACATCAAGTGGCTGTAACTGGCCCATCATGCCGCCCGGTATGACAGCAAGCTCCGTGTTCGCTTGGGAAAGCGCAGCCTTCACGTTGTTGGTCAAGTGCCCACGGTAAGAGTCGACGACAAGGATCAAGTTCTTTGTCAAAAGGGCTCCTGGACGCCGTCGCCACACAATCTTAATCCACCCTTCCACCATCGCACCTGTCATCCACCCGTTCTCATGTGCGCGCACAATGACATTTCTTGGGAAAGTTTCTTGAGCAGGCAGTGTCTTCCTTTTAAATATCATATAAGGAGGGAGTTTATGTCCATCAGCTGTGCAGCACAGCATCACAGTTGCGCACTGCTTCTCGCAGGCCGCAGAGTGCACCTTCACCTCCTTGGCACCCTTTTCATTCACGGTGTACGCCACTGGCATATCAAAATACACAGCCGTCTGGTCGCCGTTGCCGATTTGCCCGAGGTTGTAGCTTGTTGCTTCTCTCTTTCGCAGCACGTAGCGCTGAAAAGCTACCAGCTTTTCTTCGAAATCGCTTGGCAGCTTCTGGGTGATTGAAGTGCGGCGTCAGAGGCTGAAGCCGAAACGCTTCATGAATTTCTGAAGCCAGCCCCGGCTGGCTTTGAAATCCTTTGGCGTTAGGCCTCGCTCCCTCGAAAGTTCCCTAGCTTTCGCTTGGAGCACTTCTGTTTTCAGTGAAAGGCAGCTGCTCTCTGCATCCGAACAAAGTCGGCCAAAATTGTCTCCACTTTGTGGTGACGGCCTTTCTTTGGTCCGCTAAATGCCATCCTCGTTGCAGTGCACGCAAAAAGCTGCTGTCGTTGTCCCCTCCAACGACGGACGTTTTTCTCGTCGACGCCAAAGTCCCACCCGGCTTGGAGGTTCGATGATGCGTCTGTGGCTATCACAACTTTTTGCTTGAAAGCGGCACGTTAGGGGCACCTCCTGCTTGATGCCATCGCGATAACACCACGACGCACACCGATATGGCCGACACGACATAGGTCAAAATGGCGACATTGCTTGTGTACGGTTGGCTACTGGCACGGCTAGTAGCGGCTGCGATACTGACTTTTCTAGATGGCGCTAGCTATGCACCATATTTAGCAGTTTCAATGAAAAACTGGCGAGTTTTTTTAAATCCTCGAATCTAACCCACCCTAGAGTTTGGAATATGATTATTTGAAAAAAACTATCGGCCTAGATTCGAATAAATATGGTAGTATGGTTTTGTTTATCCTGTTGATATTCCTGCGATTCACGTTTTCTGAATTGTTAAATGATTTCTGCAATAATAACTAGGTGTTCTCGTGGTTTCCTGTTCAACTGCGTTGGTATTTACCAATCAAAATGAAACCAATCGGACCGAAAACGAAACGCTGCCTTTACATGTGATACGTATTGCCATAGCCACACATGTGTTTTTGATTTTTGAAGCATAGAATAATGCATGAGTGTCTAATAATATACCAACTGCAATTTTAGGCAATAATTATGATGTACTTAATGACAGTCAACTTACATACAGTAATCTCATAGAATACATACATCTGAAGTACCTCGATTTCACTGCTAGGTCTTGCCACTTGTGAGATTTTCTTTATTAATTTAAAATTATAATTCCTACTTAAATCGCAAACAGCGTACTGTATTCTGTCACTGTTAATCATGGTTATTTCATTTCCATCAACGTCTCACAACATGTTCTGGCCAGTTGTCAGTCCTTTCAGGGTCCTTCTTTTTTTTTACATATACGACCGCCCAGGGTCGATTTTTTTTTTATTGCAGATTTCAATTCTTCTGAGGGACCTATTTCGAAAAAAATTTACCATAATTTTTCTAGGGTGACCATAAAGTGAGAAAAATATATTTTGCGTTGTATATATGTACTCTTTAGTCATGAATAACAACAATAAACAAAGGAAATAAGCTTATCAGAATTAAAAATTTGATGCATTGTTATAGTTCAAGGCTTAAAATAAGCGCACACAAGAATATTTCGCAAGTCTCAAATGTTCCTGCTCTTACACTAATATTTACGTCCATAACATAATCGAACTGCGTAGGTGAGCACACTCAAGAAAACTGTGTCGTTGTGTGCCCGTCAAAAGGCAAAATGTGTGGCAAACTTCCGCTAATCTTCATCATTGCCATCCAGAGGCAGTTACATATCGCAAGTCTCCCCAAAAAAACGAAAAGGAAAGGAAATGCATGCACGGCGGCATCCTTGCTATTCTCACCTCTGTGAGCACTAAATGAGCGAGAAACAGGCGGCCGCCCTTTGAGCGATTAGTAACGAGATAGCCAGCAGTTTTACGAGCGCTAGAAGCCAAAACCGCCCACGGAACAAAACCCAAAGCGCCACCGAGCAGTAGTATATAGACGCGCCAGAGCAAACTAGCTCTAAAACAAACCATGCAACGGAAACCAAGAGAGGGAGTTGCAAGAAAAAAATTCTCTGTATTCCCACATAGTGGCAGCACATGTCAGGAAAAAAAAAAAAATTAGGAAATTGGCGCACTTTTTAAATGTACAGATAGCGCCGTAAATATACGGCATCGGTCATTTTGAACTTGTTCGCAGCGCTGTATATTTACGTCATTGACCCTGAAAGGGTTAAAACTGATTTCAAATATGTTGTAAGCTTCGTTCAGCCACTGAAATTTTGTAGATGAGGCATGTGTGTCCACAGAATTCAATTTCACAACTTGTCAGACTTCAAAATTTTGTGCCTGTAATGGTGCTGTACAACTGGTGTCATATCTGTACATGACCAATCACCTTCTGCATTCCAGGTAGCTACTCGTGCTCTGCCTTACTACAAGAACTACTTTGGAATTGCATACCCACTGCCAAAAATGGACTTGATTGCTGTACCTGACCTTGCTGCAGGTGACCTATGCAATGCTATATAGTTTACAGATGTTGCGAGTGTTTCATTTGAAAGATAGCCCTCTTTCAGTATGTTGGTCATTCTTGAGTTGTCTGTCTGTAGTATTTGGGGATGATTCTCATGACTGCAATTTGCACCGGGGTATCTTTCATACGTTTTGTACTTCGGTAGGAGGTATAGCAAGAAAGCAGATGCTAGGTTTTTCAGCGTTTTGTAGCTGTCTCTAGAAAATGTGTGTGTTTTTCTTCTGTCACAATCTTAACTAGTATGTTTCAGTTTATGCACAGTATTTTTCTTTAATCTTTCATAGTCATGATGTTGTTTTATACGTGTGCTGTTCAAGGTGCATAAAGTGCAAAATCTATTAATATATTTTCAATATAAAAGATGTGCAAAAATATTCACTTTTCTGTTTTCTCTCTTGCAAACTGAAACATGATGTTGTTGAGCGGAACCTTTAGCTCGGGCCCAACTCCGACGCGGCCTATTGAAATACATGTAAAACGCAAAAGCGTTTTTCCAAGATAACCCCTGAAGCACTTTTGATGAAATTTGTTGCATTTGAGAGAGAAGGTTAAATTCTAGTGTCTGTTGGAAGCACAATTTCGATTTAGGGCCTGAATTTTGTTCCAAGAATTCTTAAAAATTCAAAAGTTTGAAAAAATAGCACAAAGTTTACAAATTAATAGCTCTGCATCAAGAACAGATATCGTGGTTCTGTAAACGGCATCCACTAGATCAATGAAAGCAGACAAATTTGTTATGCCATATTATATCTTGTCTGAATTTGTTACGTTGTGTACAAGAGCTTTGCAAAAGCTGTATTTCCACATTACTCAATTTTTTAGGTTAATGTGTAACATATCAGTTTTGTCTGCTTTAGATGTACTATTGTATGGAATTCACAGAATTGTGGTATAATTTTTCATTGCCGAGTTAGAGTTGTAAGCTTCGTAGTTTTGTTTTCTGAAATTTTTTTTATTTTTGCCAATTTTTAATAAAAAATTGACGACCTAACTCCAAAATTTGAAACAAACAGTCACTAGATTTCAAGTTTTTCTTTTAAATGCAACAAACTTCGCCATATTTGGTGTAGTGGTTGCCAAAAAAAAAAATGAATTCTTTTTTTACATGTATTTAGATGGGAGCACCCGAGCTAAAGCTTCCTAATAATAAGCAATTAATTTTTGATGAACATGGTCATTACTGGCAACATCAAATTCAAAGTGTTAAAATTTCTTTAAGGGGAAATTAAAGAAATGGGCTTAGTAGCCCCCTGAGATATCTATCAAGAAATCATCAGAGTGAATTTCAGCTTCCTACGATGTCCCTGGGATTTCTCCAGGCTCTTCCTCAGGTATACACATGAAACACCTGGTTAGACCTCAATAACTCTGGAACTAATAAACACAGCTTCATGAAACTTTGCAGCTTCTCATAGTTTGGTGGTGAGAACAAAACCTGAAAGTTTCATCCGGATATCTTCAAAAATAAGAACGGTTGGTCTCCAGGGTAGCCTCCCCCTTGAACTGTATTGGCAAGATATTCGCTTTTGCCGTAATGTCTTGCATTGCGTGAATTACAACTGAAGATTTTTAAAAAGTTGGCCTACTGGCATGCCTTTGTTTCACATGCTTTTGATATTACAGTCAAGCCTCGTTTAAAAGAAGTTGCACCTGACACGAGTATGCCTTCATTGTAGTCAATATTCGTTATAAGCATATATTCATTACATGCTGATATTGGCAAGAAACATGTTTAATTTACTTCGCTATTTCCATATCCTTTATATTGAGGTTTCAACCCGTTGTGGTTGATTAGTGGTTATGGTGTTGGGCTGCTAAGCACGAGGTCGCGGGATTAAATCCTGGCCATGGCAGTCGCATATTGATTGAGACAAAATGCCGACACCCCTGTACTTCGATTTAGGTGCACGTTAAAGAACCCCAGGTGGTCCAAATTAATCTAGAGCCCCCACTACAGGGTGCCTCATAATTGTATGGTGGCTTTGGCACGTAAAGCCCCATAATTTTATGTTGAGGTTTCACTGTACAAACCAACTACTTGAGTGACTATTACATATGCAGAGCAGAGCACCAAAATAGTTATATGCAGAATTTGAATTACTATAGGTGACAGGTGTTCTTAAATATGTGTTACTAATGTGTTAGGAGTTCTTACCATAATGTAAAAGCCACAATTACTTTGCTTTGCTTTTTTCCCAGCCGCTATGGAAAACTGGGGCCTTGTGACTCATCGCGAGTCAGCTCTTCTTGTCGATGAACAGAACACGTCTGCTGAAAGAAAACAGAACATTGCCCTGGTTGTTACGCATGAAATTGCCCACCAGTGGTTTGGCAATCTGGTTACCATGGTAGGTTTTTATTCTACTTTGGTGTCCTTGCACCTCGCGCCTCACATAAAACTTCACTATTCTTTCTAAAAATAACCACACACATTTGTGTACATGTACTCAGCACAGCAGTCAGTTCAATGCGAGGCATAGAATTGCCATGTTGGGGTTGTTGTTTAAATCTAGTTATAAAGAATTCAGAGGGCAAAAAAGAAACCAAGCTAAAGACGTGTAAAAAGAAATGCCTACTAAATAATGCTGCCAGAAATGGCTGGACCAAACGTACTAGACTTCCATTGGCTAATTGTACCATGTTTTCTAGACCCGACTTCCTGTACACTCTTCCAAGAGTCGACTTCAAAATCTAACTTTTGTTTAGAAAGAAAGAAAGAAAGAACAATAAAGAAAGAAAGAAAGAGCAATAAAGTTTGTCATATTGGCTTTCTCGGATCATGCAAAAGCCATTGATACCATGCTTAGTGAAATTTGTGGATCCGATTTTTATAAACTTTTCCAGAAGAGTAAGTGAAGGAAACTTGCATAAAATTCAAACCAAATGAGATAAATAAAAATGAACCTCATATTCGAAATAGTTTTCAGCACCGTAAATGGAAGAATAAAATTGACTTTTTTTTAACCCTTTGAGGGTCGAATTATTTTGAAAAGAACTTTGCCAGGTGGTCAAATTACTTTATTACGGATCTTGAATGTACAAGATGTACTATAAAGTCGGGAATAAATAGTAAAAAAAAATTAGGAACAGTATTTTGGTGTCGGCATCACTCAGAACTGCAAAATGTTCAATAGTATTTCAGAGTGTGGTACTCCTTCAAACACGGGTCTCCGCACAGCGCCTTATCGCAGTCTGCACACCTAAAATGCGTGCATCTTCTTCTCTTGGAGTGACGAGTTGTGTTGGCGCACGCATGACATCTTCTCTGCGTGCGGCTGCCTTGGGCAGAGGTCTGAGGCACCCTCTCGCGTAAGCGCGTTGCCGCAGAGAGCGAGAATACCTTGTGAGCGGCGGTGAACAACAACCTAAGAGCAGCACCAATCAAGATAGAAATCAACTTCTGTCGCCCTTGTGATAGCGTGCCGACAAAGAGGAAAATCACGTTTCGCGTGCCTCCGTTGCGATCACGCGGAGGAACCGAAACCGCAAAAGGGGCATTTCCGCAGTCTGCGCAACACACTGAAGCTAGAAATCAGTTCTGTTTATCTCTCCAAGAAGGTAGCACAAATTTCAAATGCTTCTCTGGGAGGTGCTGCCACCTCTCAATCAGAGGTGGCAGCACCTCCCAGAGAGCACGCATCGTCATTATGGCGCGAAATTTCAAACAGAGGGTCGGAACCGTACCCGTAAAGCGAAGACCTTGCGGGACAGAAAACCGCCGCCGTACATGTACGGCAAAAACCTTCAAAGGGTTAATAAATGTAGGTCCCAACTTCCCTCGATCCCTGAATACATTTAGAGGTTGCCAGGTGATCTAAGAAAAGCTCTCCCCCTCCCCCTAGTACAGCTGCAAAACATAGGGGCAGCTCCAGTGCCATCATAAGAATTCTTGGAAACTCGCGGACAATGCTATGAAACTTCACTGCTTTATAAAAAAACATGCAGCTTACATGCAGCAACAGATGCACGCTTCTCACAGTGCCAACCATTTACAGCAGGACAGGCTTGGTTAGCGAATGCTCTGTGAGATGGCCTTTATTTGTTTTTTTTGTGTGTGTGTGTGTGTGTGTGTGTGCTTGTTTCACGAACCTATAAATCTTGCTGACAGCACTTGTAGTGCATTGTGTGCTCTTATGGATGGAAAGAAGAGTGCATGCCACTGTTCCCACATGCCAAAATCACAGGCACTGTGTCTTGATGAAGGCTGTGCATGGCTGGGCACTGGTAGGTTGCACGAGATGAGCCCATGTAAGAACCAACTCACACTGGCTCATGAGCAACAAGAGGTACATGTTGTGAGCACAGCAGCAAAGACCTCTGACACCGAAATATAAAAATTAATGTGGGAAGTGGGCTATTTGCTGAAAGCCACAAAATCATCACACAGTGTGAAAGCTGGCAGCACTGAGGGGGGGTGTTTAATAAAATCAAGTTCACGTTCATAGAGAGAACAGCAATTCAAGCAGGACTGGTGCATCCTGCTAATTGTCACTGCATTTACTGTAAGCTCCTTTGTGCACTCTGTGGACGGGGGAATAATGCGGCAATCATAATTGACACCTTCTATGTATGCAATATTGTTAATGCTTTTATAAAGCAATTTCACTTTTAGGGCTAAAATGCGTGCTCATTCTGTATTACGGTAGTGCCTTGAATACTGTCTGTGTCTCGCAATCTTTTAGGAATGGTGGACCCACTTGTGGCTGAATGAAGGATTTGCATCATTCATCGAGTTCCTCTGTGTGGATCACCTGTTTCCAAAGTACCAAATTTGGACACAGTTTGTTACTAACTGCTATGCTCAGGCAATGGAACTGGATGCCTTGCAAAACAGTCATCCTATTGAGGTGAGGTATTTGTCTTTTTGTATACTGACACGAAATTTTCTGTTGGTCTTTCTTTTTCTTTGAGAAATGAAAGTGAACTTTCGAAACTCTAGAAAAAAAAAAAAAAACTGGCAAGCATCAGTGTCCTAAATAATTTACTACAGTAGAACTGCATAGATAGATACATTCCTGTTTGTTACGTTTTCCTGGCTCTTGCGTCATGACATGCAGGTCTCATTTAGTTTCCATACTGTCATGTGTAACGGCTGCCTGTTTTATTAAGTTTTAATTGCTGCTGTCAATGTGCAAAACATTGACAGCAGGAATTGACAGTGCCATGTCAGCTGAAGGAGCATGCAGATGCTATGGCATGAATAGGAGCCAGTATCACCTATCATGAATGTGTCCTGCGAGGATGGCATTAGGACATCATAAGCGCTGATCATGTCAAATGCTGTCGCCTATTTTAGCACGCTCATAACATTGAAAGCGAAGAGGAGGTGCACGAAAGGCACAAGTTGTGGCCTAGGCCCTGTTTGTGGTTGCAGTCATGACCTTCGAAAGATTAATTCGATTTCAAGACTGTGCAGGAACTAAAAGAGCTGCCATAAACCAACATGTGATCCAAATGCCAGATGTAAATAAAAAGTCTCGGGTAGTGTGAGTACCAGCTACGACAGCTCCTCCCCCCCCCCCTAAAAAAAAAAAGAACATTTAACTTTCCATTTAATGTCGATGATGCTAGGTCTAGTATTTCGAGACCAACTGAAGTACATAGCAATTTAAAATACTTTATCATTTTTCCCTACCGTCATACTAGCTGAGTGTCATACTTTTATGTGTGAGAAGCATGTGGTAGAGTTCTTACAAAATTATATGTAAAGCACTGCTTTAATATCTGAGTGACGAATTTCTAAGATCAGCTATGCTAACATAGGCTAACATAGTTCACTTGACATAAGCATCTGTTTTGCAGGTGCCTGTACGACATCCAAGTGAGATCGATGAAATCTTTGATGATATTTCATATCACAAAGGTGCATCGGTTATCAGAATGCTCCACAACTACATTGGTGATGCTGTAAGTTCTTTGATTCTGCTGTACTATTTTTCTTGGGACAGTGTTCCATGTTGCAAAATCAGTGATGGGGTTTGGTTTGATATAAACAGTTTTCTTGCTTGATCGTGCGAGCTGTCTCACCTCCCTCTCCATCCTCCTCTTTGTAGCAAGCTATATGTCGGCAGACCCGAATACTGTGTAGGGACATAATAGCCTTTCAAATCGGTTCTTATTAAGGATAGGAAGTAACTAGTATCTCCTCATGATGTTTAAATAAAAAGTTTTGTTATTGGCCAAAACACAGAGATAAACATATTCATGTGGTGGGTTGATATCTTGATGCTGAGGCTTGGATTTTCGTGTCAACTCATGATATTCAAAAGGCACTTTATGGGTACTTTTTGTAGTCTATGATGCCACAGTGCTGTAGACTAAATTGATGGGAATTTTGACAAAAGCTTCGGGCAATAATGCACTTAAATTCCTTGCAGTTTCGCATACACGTGACTTATTGGGGATAAATCTTTTATGTAATCGCTTGCGTGTTACTGTATTTACTCACATAATGAGTGCACTTTTCTTTCCTGCAAAATGTGCGGGAAGTTCGGGGGTGCATTCATTATGCAGGGCAAAATTTTTAGCCATTTTTTTCCCCGCGGCCATCTCTAAAAAAATCAGTTTTGCCCAAAATGCGAACCATCGATTGTGATAGCAAATGTGTAGACAGCTGCATGAAGTAAGCATGGTAGTTTTATCAGCTTCAATGCAAACTTAGCGGCGAGAACGCAGCATGCACAGAGGTATGAGTGGCCATCGAGTTGGCAGCGTGATGCGCAGTTGCTGCTGGAGTAAAACACCGTGCCCTTCCCTCCCCTTCCCTCGACGCAAGGTGCGCGACGGAAGACGGCATGTATCCTTCCTGCTTTACTTCCTTGTACGCTGGAGACTGAGCCGCGATCGTCGGCCCCCCTCGGATACGGTTGTGCAATACGCAGTTGCTAGAGTACAACGCCACCGCCCCCACTCCCTTACCTCCACTCCTTGCGTTTGTAGGGGGGGAGGTAGGCGAGGGGAGCAGGAGAGCTGGCAACTGCGTATTGCACAACCGCGCCCGAGGGGTGCCGACGATCGCGGCTTAGTCTCCATTGTACAAGGAAGTAAAGCGGGAAGGAAACATCCCGTCTTCCGTCGCGCGCCTGGCGTCGGAGGAAGGGGAGGGAGGGGCACGGTGTTTTACTCCAGCAGCAACTGTGCATCACGCTGCCGAGGTGCACCCTATCTTCAAAGCGATGTGCATCGGGGGCCGACTCGATGGCCACTCATACCTCTGTGCATGCTGCGTTCTCGCCGCTCAGTTTGCGTTGAAGCAGTTGCGCATTTTTGCTGTCGTCATCGCCAGGAGCAAAGGCGACGACGATCGCAAAAATGCGCCTGGAGCGGCCAGATAATTGCTACCGCAATAAAAGCAGGAGACACTATACGATTCTGCGTCGGACACAATCGCACCCTTCGGGCATTGTATCAGACGCCGAATTGTACCGTGTGTCTCCGACTTCACGGCTGTAAGTTTAGGGTGCGGTCATTATGCGAGAAAAGGTGGGAAAAAACACACACTTCTTGATTGGGAAAGTGGGGGCTGCATTTATTATGCGAGTAAATACGGTAATTTTTGAAAGGATTAAAAGCAAAGTATGCCATTGGGTACCAAGGCATAGAAGAGGTTAAGAAATTTTGTGTCAGATTGCCATAGTTGCACGAGTATATATAATGCTCTCTCGTAATTATAAGTCTGAGAAAGCACTTGCTCAAGCTATATTTGGAGCCATGTTGCAAACTCAGTTGAAGCTTGTTACAAATACAAATCTGACAGGAAAATACCATCCTTATATTTGTTATAAGAATATGCAGTACATTTCTGTTAATTTGACTCTGGATAATTCTATGTTTCTGTTAAATTGATCCCGGCCGAAGGTCCCGACCGGTGCCCGTGCATTTCTATGGGCCCAAACTTTCGTTGTTTCGATCCTATAATTGGCCTTCGCCAGATTCTAACTTGACCAGTCAGCATGCATGTGCCCAGGGGACCCAGATTATAAACTTGGCCTTCGCTGGATAATTCTCACTTGACCGGTCGGCATGCACGTCCCTGATCCCAGTAGGAGTCCCTTTACTGGCAGCGTCTTGTTTTGGGAGCTTATGGGACAGTGAATGCGTTGAACACAAATCATCATCTCCCGTCAAAAGCACCTATTTGCGACCTGGCCTCGGAAGATTTTCAAGCAATAATCGTGGTTCACAATGTCTTATTAGGGCATTTAGCCGATTCTAAGACTCGCCTTTTTTATTCCCCCCCCCCCCCCCCCCCCCAAGAAAATTTAGCCGAGAACCGGGTTTGTAGCGTTCATATGCTTTGCCGGCATAGCACGGCTGTAGTACAGCGAAGCTGACTTTACGAACCTGGCCACCACTGTGCAATACACATTAGACCTTTGCCCATTTTTCTTGCTGAAAATTCGATTCACGTTAGCTTTCTACATTGTTTAGGAGCTTTAACGTTATGTTTGTGTTAGTTTTCTACTTTGAACGCATAGAAAGCAGCCGTGCGTTTGATCCAAGGGCATGTTAGAATCGGGTAAATACAACTGCCACATAATGAGTGCACTTTTTCTTCCTGAAAAATGTGCGGCATGTTCGCGTATTTTCTGCATATTTTTTAGTTCAACCCGCCAGCTAATTCAATCAGTTTCATTGGTCCCGTCAGAGTTGAATTAATGGAAATCGGCACTATTCGTTTTACACATATGTCAGGCAGGAAATTTTAGATTTTCTATATCCTATAGCTTTGTTTATATGCAATATTTGTGTTCATTATATTGAGGTTTGACTGTGCGCTGTCGAGTCCCTTTCCACCTTAATTTTGTCCTGATGAAATCGGGTTTTCTTAAGTACAGCAAAGAGCCACATGTTTGCTTCGTATGGTTGTTGTCATCTGCTGTGGCAAGCAAGGTGGAGAAGCCAGAGTTTTGACTCTTTCTTTCTGTGTAGCTAACACACAGACCTTTTGAAGTGTGGTAGTGTTGCTATACTTAAACATTTGTGAATATGTAAGAAACAATTGTGTTTTCATTTTTGTTCTTCAGAAATTCAGGGAAGGCATGAACTTGTACTTGACCAAGCACAAGTATGGCAACACGACCACAGAGGACCTGTGGCACTGCCTTGGTGAAGTGTGTCAAGTCCCTGTTGAAGCCATCATGAACACCTGGGTGAAACAGAAGGGCTACCCTGTGTTATCTGTAAGCAAGAATGGCAGCTAGCATGCCGATATTGCAAGTGTAGCCAGGTGTAGCTACATGTGCGCACAATTCTTCCTGTACAGGTAACAAGCTATCAAGATGGAGATAGCAGAGTGCTGATGTTCACCCAGGAAAAATTCAATGCCGATGGCAAGGCCACAAGTATGTGTCTATGCTTTTAAGTTCTGGTGCTTGTCTCCAACTGAGTAGAAACTGAATGCTTTTCAGAGGACAACTCTCTCTGGATGGTTCCAATCAGCATCACATCCTCAAAAGCACCCAATACGATCATCAAGCAGTTCCTGTTGGACTCTGCTTCATCAGTGCTGGTAGTTGATGGCGTGACTTATAATGACTGGGTCAAGGTAATAAGATGAGCTCCCCTATGGTAACAACACAATTGAAGCTGTTTATACTATGAATGTGAACCTTCAAAACGGAAAAGTATTTGTTGCTTGTGCTTTTTGTCTTGTGTGCAGAAGAAAGAACTGAAATACTCTGTAATTAGTACTCATTTAGCAACAGAACAACTGAAATGTTTGAATTATTTTATAGAATGTACTAGTTTCTAAAAATGTGTACCCTTTTTATGCATGCTAACTGTCCTGACATGAAGAGCCCTCAAGCAATTTCAAGGTGTTTGCAGCAGCTTTTTTGCCTGAAGCCCCACAACAAATTCTGTAATTTAAATTTGATTCTGAAACTGTGTGAGAGCAAACGCTATCAATGTATTGCTGCCCGAATGCAAGGATAGCACAGGTGCCAGCACCGGGGAGCTTCGACTGGCATGCTGCTTCGTATAATTGCTGCGGCTTCACTGCAGCAGCTGGTGAAATAAGAGTTATTGCATTCACTGTCAATACATGTCACATGCTTGGCAGTAGTGCTGTCTGTGACGCAGCAGAGAACACTTCACAGAGATGGTCTGTGTGTGAGCCAGGCACTTGTGCATTGTGCTCTTCAGATGACAGGAGTGCACTTGCTTTTTGTATGATCAGACTCATGCATTTAACCATGATAGTCCCTTAGCTTTTCACTTCCTCACATACATGCAGATATTTAAGTTTGAGAGCATTGTGTGTGTTTGTGTGTGTATGTGTGAGAGAGATTTTATCATTCTTAGGCATTAAAATTCCAATTCTTAATGTGCTCAGATCAACGTTGGAACTGTCGGCTGCTACAGAACCATGTACAGCTCTCGAATGCTGTCTCAGCTAATCCCTGCTGTGAAAAACAAGACTTTGCCTCCATTGGACCGGCTGGGTCTTCAGAGCGACCTGTTTGCTCTTGTAAGGAAGCTCTTCGATGTGTGCTTATGCTTAATAGCATGCATGTTTGCTTAGAACTGTTGTATTTGTTAATACATGCTTTTAACTAAAGTATAACCCCATTGATATGTTTTAGTGGACCATGGAAAAATGATAGTCAAACCACACGATAACGGAAGCCTGAGAAAATGAAATTCTTGTCACAAAGGTATATTTTCATAGCCACAGTAAACACCTATTGGATTCTATGCATTTCATATCTCTCGACAACGAAATGTCGCTAGGCTGCAATTCCACATTAAAGAAATTTGCCAGAATGTTAGTCCCCATATCATCTACCCATGTAACACTAGCAGTCTAAGAAGTGCTCAGATACATTTTCTGCCCACTTAAGTTACGTAAAATACCTCTGCAGCATGCTTGCTTGTCTGCCGTCATTTTTGTTTACAAAAAAAAAAAAAAACAGCAATTTGTAGGAAGCGCTTGAAGGCTCTGGAAACACGTCGTGAATGCCATCTTGTTTTTCAATTGCCTGTTTCAAATGGTGCAGCTGCATTGCTATCGATCAGCACCGATAACGATAGTGTGGCTACAATGTACCATCCTGCTGAATGGGCATCCCTATGTTCTAGCCACCCTAACGATGATTTGTGTACAGCATGTAGTGTAAGATTACTCTACGGCTCAGTGTGCGTTGGAAGTGGACTTGTACAGAGCAAACAAAGTGCTGTGAAAACAAAGAAGTCTGTGTCCCACTGACATGAAATTCTTTATGGTGCTGGAGATGGTAGCCACTGCATGGGCTACCATGCCTCCAGCTGTATTGTCACTGAAGTGATCGTCCGAAAATATGACCCCTCATTCGGGCACGCTGATTTTGGTACTAGCCAGCAGGAATCTCGTATGGATTCAGTGTCGCTGGATGGAGATTTGCCGGAAAATGGCCATATTCTTGGTCGATCACTTTCGGGCATACGATTACTTTTGTGAGATTTCGCACGGCTCGGCACTAGACACGGCAGCATCTATGGGCGACAGTGTTCCTGCCGCTGTGCCAAGAGGGCATGTTAAGTACTGCAGGAACGCTGTTGCTCATAGATGCCAACGTGCCTATTGCTGGGTCACATGAACTTGTCGCAAAAGTTATTGTATATCCAAAAGTGATCAAGAATATTGTACCATGCTAGTGCGCCGTTGCTGACTGATGCATGGGTCACACTTTGTGCTGCCAGCAATGCAGTTCTGTGTAGCTTCAAGCGAGGTTCGCCAACGTAGGCTAATGGGCTTGACAGGAAGCTTTCGTTTTTCAGTGCATATATTGTCTGTGTTGTCTCATTTTGCAACAAAGAAATTATTACAAAGGTGAATTTTTTCGTTTTCCCCACCGATTTTGTTATTGCAGGGATTTTGTTATCGCGATTTTGTTATTGCAGTTCGCCGGGACTGCACCAATCAATTGTAAAACCAAGATGTCGCATAATGGATGGGGGGACACGTAACCGGGTTTCCATTGCACACATGATTCTTTGGAAACCAAATGGGACCAGTACTTCACTGTGTAAAAGTGGGAAAAAACGTAACCAGTTGGAATATATTAACAAAGTCCTACTGTATTTTTCATGCTGTGGAGTTATTACAAAGTCTTGATTAATTAGTATTTCCATCTTTCTAAACACTCAAATGCATTTTTAAATGTTTTTAAACAGTGATTTTATGCTGAGAATTAGCATGTTTAAAAGTGGGCTCTCGAACATGGGTAATAACTAAAATTCAGAATTAGTGCAACAACCTGTAAATATTACATAACCAAAGCAGCACCACTGCCATACCAGTATGGTGCTTCCTGATGTTGACAGATTAGCAAGGTATCTTTGTTTTCAAGGGCCATTGTATTATATGCAGGTGAAAAATGCATTGCATGGAGTGCTTCTGTTCGTTGGGATGTTCCACACATGACTACAAAAGCAGAAGCTTTAATTTAAGTAGGATTTGCTCACCATTTCATAGCTTCAGACATACCTAGTACTTTATGAAGAAATGGTACACAAAGCATTACAGGAACAAATACTGTCTTAAAGCAAGCTCTGCTGCTATGTTCTGTCCTCCTGATACATTTGTGCACACTGGTGGGTATGCTGCCTTTTGTTCTCAGAAAAACCTGATTATAGCTATAAACATCCTTCAAAAAAATTTTTTTGGCTCCATTGCCCCACAAAAGTTAGAAGAATGTGTCCCTGTGTGGAGATTTTGTGACAGAAGGGTTAATTTTGCATTCTAAGCCAGTTTCTAGACCTCCCATCTGTGCACACTTAGAGAGTGCCTTACCAGGTTTGGGCATCGCTACAAAACAAGCATGGAATGTAAATATGCAGTGGTGATGGTGTCTGCAAATAAAATGGTTGAAATTTCAAACGGAAGGCTGTGCACCCTTCCTCTTCAGGAAGCCGCGATTTGAGCAAAATAGTCAAGGTCACATTCACAAAAGCTTCTACTCAAGATACACTGCTTGCAGCATCATGTACCATGGCATGTGACTTCGATTATTCACCCAATGCAGAATGCACAATGTCGTCACTTGTAGTGCGCCACACAGCAACAAAGGAAGAGAAGATAAAAATGAAGGCGGGGCTAGTTATGGGAGTGTCACGTGGTCTGTCATATCTGGTATAAGCGAAGGCAGCGAAGGAACATACGCTTGCAGATGCTAGTTGAGGTGAAGGGGGAAATTGTCTCTGTTAATAGTGACGCTTGCCTCCTGATGACATGGTAACAGGACAGTTCAATTCTATCTCCTCCAATAGCTAACCAGTTTAAAAATTTATTTCGGTAAAGCGCTTCCTAAACAGTGGCTTACAATTTCCAATGTGACGTAATAGTTCTGCGGAAACCCGCAAAGTAGAGAGAAGTAATTAATAAAGGGAAAATGAGACATCCAACCAATCGTAGCATTTGCTACAAAGGAAACCCGTACGGGTTCCTCAAAAGAAAAGCCTCGCAGTTGAAGAAAAATTCGTTTTGGTCTGTGACTCGAACCCGGGACTACCGCCTTTCCAGGGCAGCCGCTGTACCATCTGAGCTAACCAGGCTGCTAGCATCTGCTAGCCTAAAGTATAGCATCCTAAGGTAACTTTTCTACCTTTATGTGTGTAGTATGTACAGAGGACAGATTGGCAATTCCAGTGTAAGTATGTCGGCCAAAGGTAGCAATAATGTTTTGTTGCTGATTGGCGTTCGTCTTTCTTCAGGTGCAAAGTGGCCACAAATCGACTGTTGATATGCTTCGCCTGATGGAGGCCTATGTGGAAGAAGACAACTACACTGTCTGGAACTCCATCAACTCATGTCTGGGCAAACTGAACCAGTTGCTTTCGCATACTGACATTCAGCCACTTCTGCACCTCTATGGCCGACGTCTCCTAGCCAGTATATTCAGCAAATTAGGCTGGGACCCTAAGCCTGACGAAAGTGAGTTCTCTGGATAGATTTCAGCCATCTTATAATCAAAAATAGTGGGTCTTAGTACTGTTACTAATCCTGGGAAAACACGGGGGGGGGGGGGTGGAAGTTGGAAATTCAAGACTATGATCAACACAAGAACTAGGTCAAAGCCAGAGCCAACATTTCAACAAGTGGGCTTATCTTTTACAAGGCCTTGAAAAGGACAAGTCCACTTGTCGAAATGTTGGCTCCAGCTTTCATCTTGTTTTTGTTTTGCCCATTGTACTGATAGTAATGTCACACAATCCACACCTATGGTTTAGGAATTACTTGTTCACAGGAAGTGCACCATATTATATCTCCCACTAATTCCACCTTGCAATGCCATAATATTGTGTGCATGCTGGAAAGTTTGTACAGTAATGTCTGGTTAATACATACCCACTTAAAATGTGATAACAGTCCAGACATAGTTGCGATGAATCGCCAAACCAGACTCTAAGAGCCCAATGTATTGGCTCTCTGTGGCTTATTCTATAACTGTCTGTTAGCGCATATGTACCATGATCACCGTTTGTCACGTTGAAGCTAACTGTGCTGCCTTAACTCACATCGTGGCTGAGACCATGTTGTGCTGCAAAAGATCTTGCGCCTTTTCAGAAAGCTCATAGACGGGTCTACCAATGATTCCAGCTTTGGCGTGGGTGTGGTGATGCCTATATATACCGTTTTTTTTTCGTGGGCGCTGCCATATTGCACAGGCAGGTGTGCCATCTATAGGCTGTTGGCATGCTGGCTTGGGCAAGCACTCCATGTTGTATGCCATCATATATGTTCAGTGGCAGTTTCTGGTGTTTTCTTTCTTTATATTCTTTGCACTCGTGTGGTCTATTTAGCATGACAGACATCTTCTATGTGTGAAACAATTCTGAGAGACATACTGAAGAGATTTAAGTCAGCATGGCCAGAGTTTCTGTGGCGTTGAGGTGGACAGAGCACCCAGCACGATGTGTGTGCCATATATAATGCGGAATATAGGTCGAGGCGGAATATAGGTCGACCCCCTTACATTGAAGCAAAGAAGTCAACATAAAAATTGTAAGGCACAAAACTTCGTTTTATTTAGTGGTGCCGCTAGGCTCGTCACCTGCTCATTCGTTTGAGCTGTCTGAAGCTGTAACTGAAGATTATGACTTATGTGGGATCTGTTCAGTAAGAAAGCAGCTGTTTTTTTATTGTGTCCAGTCTAGAAAGTTTATAATTCACATTATGTATGCCAAGAGAGACACCTGAACACGGTTTTATTGTTTCTGTTATGTAGTTGGAACCTCAAATGTAGTTCTGGTTTATCAGATTGTGAAGTGCTTTTTCTTTTTATCTTTCAAGCTTCCTTATATGCATGGATACAGTCAACATTCGATTTTTTTGGACTCTGGGACTGTGGAAAAGCCAGAAAAAAAGGAGTGCATGCCTTTTACTGCCTTCAAGGGCCCAAATCGGCACAGCAATGTCCAAAATAGCTCTAAAGGCCTGCCTGACACACTTATTAGATGTCAATTATGAGCACTTACACACTTAATAGGTGTGTCAGTGCTTGTACTGCGACAGGAGACAGTGAGTGCCCACGTGTATAATTAAGGAAAAGAACCGTGTCCCATGACAGTGGCCCCTTTCCACTCTTGCTATGCTTCACCGCAATACCTTGTATTTGCTTGTTCACGTAACACCACTGTACTGCGGCGAAGCTGACTTTTGGGAAGCGGCATTATGCAACGTTTCCGAGACCCTTGTCATTCTTTCCTCACTTCAAAGCCATATCGGCAAGGATAACAAGAGGGCTGGTTTGATACTGCAAGTTAATCAAAATGGTGGTGGTGGTGGCTTTGATTCATGCCGTTTCGGACTTGTGGTCATGGTAGAAAGTCCAGAAAATTGAATCGGGAAGGGTTTCAGTCTCTGGAATTCAGACATACTTATATTGTCACGTAGTAGTGACAGCTAAGAAGGCAGCAAAACTGTGATAAACGGAACGAGCATTTTATTGGGCGAATTTGTGCCCTCAAAAACGGGCTACACTCGAAGAACAACAGTAGCGGCGAACACACTCGGCGATCGTCGAAAATCTGATCAGCGGGTCAAGCGGGTCGGCTTTTATACAGCAGTCGTCAAATGTTCCAGACTAAACATTGGGACCCGCGTGCCTTCCACAAAGTTCTACACCATTCGCGTCAGGTGATGAAATCAGATAACACAAACAGGGTGTATACCAACTGGGAAAACTGGGAATTATCAGGGATTTTAGTAGTCTGGAAAAACTCGGGGAAAACTCAGGGAATTTGTGCCTCTATCAGGAAAAATTAGCTGTAATTTTATTGAAAGGGTAGAAAGTCGCGGTAATGCTGGCTCGAGTAACAGACAGGAATTGTAACGAATCGTCTTTGAGGCCCTGTCGTCGGCTGGAGGAGTTGCCAGTGTAGAGTCAATGACCGACTTTCCGGATTCCCGATAAATTGGGCGGCTTCGCAGCACCACATAGAGTCGATGTATCGGAACGTCTGAAATTTCGGACGCAAGAACTCTTCGCCGTCCGATTTTTTGGACGTTCTGCACGACCGCAGGTCCGAAACGGCATTAATCAAAGCCACCACCGCTGCCATTTTGCTTACCTCGCCGCCTCGAACCGGCGCTATCGCACGCAGAATCGCTGGCAGCCGTAGCCACCACTGCGGCAACGCTACGCCTAGCTGCTTCGACGTTCGATATTAAGCATCTTGCCGTTCGGTGCCGTGTTTCTTCATTTCTCCGCTGTCAGCAATAATTGCTGCGTCTGGTGGCTCTGAGGGTAGGCTGTTGCCAACACTGCAAATGCGGTTTTGGTTTCCCATCCAGTTGTAATGTGCAGACAATTTTCAGACTCATTTTCTTTGGAGAAAGGTACATGTTAAATTCGGGTAAAAACATTACCTTTGCGACTAAATATGGTGTGATTTTTCAAGGTCACTTGGCTACACTGTTGAGAAGCACTGTGATTGACCGTCTGGCCCGTTTCAAGGATCCAGATGTCCTCGCTGAAGCCAGAAAGAGGCTTGACGCCCACATTGCAGGCAAAGCCATAATTCCTGCCGACATTCGTGGTGCTGTAAGTGACGAATTCTAAGCTTGTTCTGCATTTATAGCACTCTTCCCCTTAGAATTGTCCCTAGGAATAATAGCAACATCTAGTAAAGAAGAATCATTCTTGATGTCAACACTGTATTGTTTGGGGTATTAGTCACTTGAGCAGTTTCTTATTAGTCACTTGAACAGTTCCTTAGATTCAGTTTTCTATTATATTTGACCTTCTGTTCTTTAAATTTGACATTGCTTAAAATTAAGATGTTTTCTCTTCTTAAAGGTGTACCAGGCAGCGGCATCAGTTGCAGATCGAAAACGGTACAATGAGTTTTTGAAGGTATGTTTCTGATATGTTTCTTAAAACTTCTGAATGTGTATTTTGAGACGTATAGTACTGTCATATTGTTCTCAGAGCGTAACTCTTCTGCAATGTGGGATATGTGTGTGAAAGTAGGTAAAATTTGCTTATAGGTCCTGAGCACAGATTAACCCGATTACCTTCCATACCAGAAATGTGTGCTATTTAATGTGTGAAATGTATGTTTTCATACATCAAAAGCAACCTAGATTCCAAGCAAGTAAAACAGTTTTGTCAACCAAATTTTTGAAAAGGACCTTACGTGGTGGTTAAAAACATACATGACTCTACACGGCCTTTGACTTGACCCTATGTTTGACACTACACACCAATTTTATCTTTGAGGGATAAATTATGTGAACTTTTCTTAAGCAAAAATAACAAATATGTTACAAAGCATTGAAAAAGACAGTTTCCTCAGTAGGAGGACATTTATTTTAATGCAAGCACGTCCCTCCCTGTGCGATAAGATTTGTTAGGCGGCGAAACGTGGTCGCCCGATAAATATAAGTACACGTGTCAATATATATGTGAATGGAAGTGTAGCCTGTTTTGTGGGCACAGGTTCGCCCAATAAAAGCTAGTTTTTATTGGGCGAACCTGTGCCCACAAAACAGGCTACACTTAAAGCTCAACGAGAGCGGCGAACACAGTCGGCGTCGCCGTAAATCTGATCAGCGGATCAAGCGCGTCGGCTTTTATAGAGTAGTCATCGAATGTTCCAGATTAATCGTTCGGACCCGCGTGCCTTCCACAAAGTTCTACACCATTCGCGTCAGGCGAATAAATCAGATAACACAAGGTTCGGTGACAACAGACTGCGGATAGAAGCATCGATAACTTTCCAGAAACTTCGGATACATGCAAGCACGTCCCGCGCTGTGCGATAAGATTTCTTAGGCGGCGAAACGTGGTCGCCCGATAAATATAAGTACACGTGTCAATATATATGTGAATGGTACGTAACTTTTCATCTTGGACACATTAACGCAAGAAACCCAGGCCAGCAATGCAGCCTACCGCAATTGCCAGCTGTCGTGACAAAGATATGCACAGCTACCCGCTGCCAAAATGTGCACCAGCAGTTCAAATCAGCATCAGGGAATCAAAGCACTTCCTGTGCACTCATGCCGGTGGTAACGATTTGCAAAGCTATTTTTCCTCTTTTTGCTCACTTCTTTTGATTAAATTTTTTCATGGTGAAGTACAGCGTTGCAACTATCTGACATTTCAATTTATACTCTTTACGACAGCACCTTCCAAAGTCTGATTTTCCATCTAGTTTTTCTTAAAAGTGCAAAATAATTTTCTGAAATGCCGTAGTTCGCTTTTCTCTCTAATAATATCTCACATGATAAAGGAACAGCTTAGCATTGCATGGAGAAGAGGGGGAAACACGCATGTTTTTACTAAATTAATCGTTTTAATTGCTGAATCGCGACCTCAGAGGGGTGGGCAGTATTTTCTCACTCATCTTGAGGAGAACCCTGCTTTGGCACCTGTGGCACGTATGAACGACATTGGTGTTTTAGCTTTCACAATCAATAAAGGGCAGATGTATTAATCCACAATTGGATTGAGCATCGCCTATTGTTTTCCCGTCTACTATACGGGGCACATTTTCACAACTCGCCCGTCTAGGGAGGCGGGGCTTCTGCACCGCCATCTTCAGCGACGTCACACATCATGTGCGCGGCAGTTTATTATTATTATTTTTTGTGCTGTTGATTGTTTATGTAAGTTCTAGATGCCGTTGCTCAAAGCCCTTTTATAGAGTGCCTTGATGTCCGAAGCTATTCGTCCCTCTGTCAGACACTTCGGGAACAGACAAGCACATCTTCATTTGTGCTTATCATCTAATGAGAAGCACCAACTTTTCATCACTCGCTGTGATACATAAATGAGGCATCCATTCCTAGAAGGCATTTGCATGAAGTCATTTGGTGTAGCATGATCGCACTGCTTTTTAAAAAATTTATTCTTCTTATGCGTGGCTGCTAAACAGCTTCAGTCTGTATTCATATTGTTGTGGCATGGTTAAGTGCATCCTCTGTAGGGCTTAAGTTTAATTATGCTGTCCGTTGCAACATGTACTCTATGTGCATGCAACAATTGGTTCGTCGTCCACACAGAGTCTGCAGATCTCTGTTCCAGTAATTGATTTTCCAGAGTTAACCCAGCTGCAGCATTAAAAAACAAAAGTTGCTTAAATGATTATGTTGTTGATTTATCTGTGAAAATAGAAGCGTGCATTTGCTTTAGATAAGAATGTAGAGTTCCTTCGTTTCTATAGGATGAAAATTATAAGAACAAATTTACACCGCTCTATGCGTTATCATTAAAGGGACACTAAAGGTTAATATTAAGTCAATGTGGACTATTGAAATACCATCCCAGAAACCTCGAAACATTTGTTTCGTGCGATGAAGAGACTTATTTTAAGAGAAAATGCATTCTGAAGTGTCCGCGTAGCTCTAGCACATTTCAAATCACCTGCCCTCCGATCGAGGAGTGGTAACGTCGTGGGCTCGTAGTGACGTTGCGCCGTTGGTGAGTAAAACGGCGCCTGCAGACGGTGCTACAGCTTTTCTGGGCAAAACGCAAACGCGCGGCCAGAAACAGAGCCAAGACAGAGCCGACAGCAGCGCGAAAGCGGAACTATGGTGGCTAGCGGAAGGGAAAGCGCGCGACGATAAGCTGGTTCTTTATTTTATGACGCCAACTTCGACGCTCGTTGCAATGGATGACCCTGACGACGACACATTGGCTCGAGATGCTGGGCTCAACTTCAGTGATTTAAGCACTGATGAACGTGACCTGCTGCTGAGGGCTCGCTCTGCCAGCGTCGTTGCGTACTACTATGACGGTGGCCTGCTTTGAAAGGCACTCGACATGACTTCAGTAAAGCCTGTTTCACATGCAAGCGAAAATGCTCACGAATCCTGCTGCTGCGCCGTAGAAATCTGTTTCGAACGGTGGTGGCGGCACTAGTGGCGGGAGCGGCAGCACCGCTTCCGAATGGCCCGCCTCGACACGTGACCAGTGGAGGACTAGTGCGGGAAAGCCTGCGCATAGGACGATGTTTATTTACTTGCTATATGTGGTACGGGCAACATGCCAAGAGAGCTTATCAACTAATTCTTAATTGCTAAGCGTAGGATATGTATTTATAAAACAAAAATTTGAGAGGCAGGAACAAAGCAGTGCTTATGTTGGTAGTCGCAAACTACCGAAACTGGCTGAAAGTCCCGTGTTTTTTGCCAGCAACATTACTACTTGCAGCAGCAAAAAACGCGCGGCGGCAATGCATGTGAAACGAAACCTAGCGAAAAGCTTTAAGCCTGTTTCACATGTAAGCGATTGAGTGAATGGACCGAACAGCGGCACTGCGATGCCAGGGTTAGCACAGAGTATAAAGTCTATTTCATTTCTAGTCTTGCCATTCTGGCTTCTCCACATCCACTTTCGACTTTCCCGCTTGCGAAGAAGGTATTCACTATCCGCATATTATTCTGTTCTGCAAACACTACAAATAACTCTCCCCTGCTATTCCTAGTGCCTATGCCATATTCCCCCCACTGATTTGTCTCCAGCCTGCTTCTTGCCTACCTTGGCATTGAAGTCGCCCATCAGTACAGTGTATTTTGTTTTGACTTTACCCATCGCCAATTCCACGTCTTCATAGAAGCTTTCGACTTGCTGGTCATCATGACTGGATGTAGGGGCGTAGACCTGTACGACCTTCAATTTGTACCTCTTATTAAGTTCCACAGCAAGACCTGCCACCCTCTCGTTAATGCTATAGAATTCCTGTATGTTACTAGCTATATCCTTATTAATCAGGAATCTGACTCCTAGTTCTCGTCTCTCTGCTAAGCCCTGGTAGCACAGGACGTGCCTGCTTTTTAGCACTGTAAATGCTTCTTTTGTCCTCCTAACTTCACTGAGCCCTATTATATCCGATTTACTGCCCTCTAATTCCTCCAATAGCACTGCTAGACTCGCCTCACTAGAAAACATTCTAGCGTTAAGCATTGCCAGGTTGAGATTCCACTGGCGGCCTGTTCCGACCCAGGTATTCTTAGCACCCTCTGCTGCGTCACAGGTCTGACCACCACCGTGGTCAGTTGCTTCGCAGCCGCTGGGGACTGAGGGCCGGGGTATGATTGTTGTATTCATATAGGAGGTTGTGGCCAAGTACTTCACCAGGGTGGCCAATCCTGCTCTGGTGAGGGAGTGCGTTACCGGTTCTAGTCACCAGGATCAGGCCGCACTCCAGGCCTGTTTATGCAATTTTATCAACATGCGTTTTTTTTTATCCGGTGGAGAATTGCACGGCACCGGGATTGGAACCACAGTCCTCTTGCACGCGAGGCGGATACTCTACCCCTATGCCACCGCTGCATCCCTTACGTCATACGTCAAGCATACGTCATATGTCAAGCATTAGGCGCGCTGAAATAGTCAAGAAATCTGCACTTGCTTTCGCGGAAGTTTCAGGTTCACAACTGTGGTGTGCATCGCGCCCAGCGGTTTCGCTAGCAGTGGCCGCTATAATTTAACTGTGCGTAAAATCAATGACCGACTCTATCGACGACAGTGCACTTTGCCATTATTTCTTTGGAGAGTGTCCTCCATAGTTTGGATGTGTAGCATGTCTAGATAAAAGCAACAGCTCATCATTTTTTTTTTTTTAGTTTCTGCATGCTAAAAAGTTTGGCTACAGCAGGCAATGCTGAAGTAAAAGGGCTTAAAGATAAGCATCGAAATTTAGTATTGTAGAAAGTTTCATGAAATAAGGTACAAGACAGAATTGTACTATTTACATAAGCACTGGGTTGTGTTTGAGTTCATTCGCAAAGGGCCTGTAAATATGGTACTGGTTTGGTGATGTCACTTCAACTCTTTTAACACCTACCAATACTTACAGCAGCCACTGCACCAGATGGGAATAAATTTTGACTGCGCATGTCATGTGGCCATGCTAATGTTGGCCATTTTTTACCGTGCCTTACGAAGCTAAATTATTTGAATGAACCGAAAGCCTTGTTTCATTTAGATGCATTGAAAACATTGTTGGCCAATAAATATTTTTATGCTTGATTGTGCTAACTCTAGCTTTTTTTAATTTGAAATAAAACCTCCAATATAGTTGGCCAATAGTTGGCTTAGGAACTGAAATGAGCTAAAGAAATGTGAATGTTCCATACAAGACACCATTGCATGGTCCGAAACATAGCATTGGGAAGTGCCTGTGACGTACCACTTTCGGCATGAGCAAATAAAGAAATGCATTGGGTATTTCCATTTGCTTTTGCATATCCTGCTTCTTTGTTCATTCGTGGCTAATTTATGCTCAAAATGGCCAAGTATAATTTCTCTAAATTTTTGCAGCTATACAGAAGCACTGACCTTCAGGAGGAGAAGAACCGGCTCTCAGCTGCCCTGGCTGGTGTAACCAACCAGGAACTCATTCAAGCAACCCTGGAATTTGCTCTTTCGGTGAGTGTAGCTGATGTTTTGTTATTACAGCAGACTAGCGAATGGACCCGTTGTCGACGGGATTTATGCAAACTTCAGAATGTTTTTTTTGTATCGGTGCATTTTAGGTAGAATCTCGCTGGTTTGCGGAGTAGACACAAGCCCATTAACCACTATCTGCTACCACACTACCCACTATCAATCACCACACTTCTTACTGGGCCACTGGCCAATAATCTTGCCTCTATGTGACGCTAGGGCCTCGTGGATGGCACTGCAATGCTGTCCCGGCTTTGGGTTTCTTGCTTCATGGTGCAACCAGAGACAAGAAGCAAAGGAGTCGGCAAAGAGAAGTGAAAAAGTTCGCAACAGAAGCAGCCGAGTGTGGAAGTCAGTTGCAGCATTACTTAGTGGCTGTAGGCAACGTGGAGCTTAATTAATGTTATACCCGCAAGCAGAAAGTGGGGCAACAATATGTTTTGACTGAGTGAATATTGTTTCTCACACTGTCCTTCGTTTGGTATGCACCAGAGGCAATGATTCCTAGCTATGACAACAGCTACAACAAGGTGACCTCTTTGGTGTTCACTGGAGACATTAATGTCCAACTATGAATACGGTGGTTACCAACCTTCATGAAAGACTACTTTGGTGTTTGTCTGGTAAGCTGTCTCCCTAGCCAGTAATGACTTTAAAAAAAGGAAAGGAAAGATGAAAAAAAAAGTAAAGATAAAGAAACACGTCATGCAGCACAGTCGCATCGTAAGTCTCATTATGCGCTAAGTAGGTATAGCCGAAGTCGCATTTAATGCAAACCATTTCTGTGTAGGCAGTCTAGGCCTAACTCGGTTCACTTCAGATCGAGACGTGTTGAGGAGTGTGCGTGAGGCATAGGTCTAATATGCATTGCATAATGGCTGGTTTCCTTCTCCACTATATAGCTGTGTTATGTGGTGAAACATAGTAAAAGTGGAAAGGGACTTCTTTCGTGGGACATAGTATGCATCCCTTAATTTACACGCACGCACTGTCTCTGGTTGCAGTATGAGCACTGAGGCATCCAATATCTGTACTGACCACCCTTCACAGCAGTTTCTGACGTAGCTATGGGGATTTGAGCACTTCTTTTGCCCACCTTGCATGCCCATACATGAGACAGTAATGGAGCATGGTACGCATTTCTTAATTATGCACGCCTGCACACGCAGTCTTCAGTGATGGTACAAGCACCAACATGTCTAATAACTGTACTGCCAGCCATTTAGAGTTGTTTCTAAATTTGCCGGTGGCCCAGAAAAAAATAAAGAGCAAATCCCCCCGCCCCGCCCGCAATTTTTCTCGGCGATCTCCCAAATTTTGATGTCCCCAGGTTGGCAGGTATGCAACAAACGACTGCCGAAGGATTGAAAAGCAGGCGAGTTGGAACCTATTCATTTTTGGACAACACACACGCAAGCGAATAACGAGAAGGAAGACGGGACAAGCGCTGGTGTCCTTCACCACTTGTCCTGTCTTCTTTCTCGTGTTTCGTTTGTGTGTGTGCTGCCCAAGAATGGACGCAATAGACATGTGCCTTGCATCTAATAAATTCAATGTGCATATGTATAAATGGATGCCATACTTCATACTTACATTGAAACATTTGCATTATTGTGTTGCATTTGCATATTCTTTGTGTAAACATGAAAGAAAGCTTCACTTACCACTGATTCCCATATACGCATGGTATCCTGAAACATTTTCCAGTGGAATCCCTATCCCTACTTATAGCCAAAATGACAGGCAATTTCAGGTGGTTTAATTTTTGTCAGCTGTGTGTCTGGCGATATGGACAAGGCAAAAGTGGAGAGACGATCGACAGACTGCCCATGTCATCTGTTTTCTCCCCCTTCTGGCCTTTCATGCCAGAGTTCTTTACATGCTCTCTCCTCTTCTGCACTCTGCAGGGGCGTCTGCGTCAGCAGGCGTTTGGTGTGTCGCGACACCACGTACTTGAACACACGAAGGTTGGACCCTCCCGCGTGTAGCCGTACGCAGCTTAGCCATGTCTGGGGAAAGGGGGATCCTGGGGGTTGAGCCGATGCGAGATGTTCGGACCTTTTAGGCCTCCCAGCAGAGGCAATACACCTCTTTGGCCTCTGCTTCACATAGACGGCACCCCCGGACTGACCCACCTGGGGGAAATCAGAAGTTGCCTCCTCTCTCTCTCTCTCTCTCTCTCTCTCTCTCTCTCTCTCTCTCTCTCTCCAACCTTAGTCTTTCTTTCACTTTCCACCTTTTCTGTATTCTCCTGGCTTCCCTTTACTTCCAATTTTTCCACGCAGCAAGCGTTAACCTTGTGTGGATAGCCAACCTAGGTTATTTCATATTTGGTTATAGTGATAACGTACAGCTGGCGTTTGCAGGACCTGTTTTTACAGTTCCTGTAGCGTCCCCTTGTAGGACTCCACGGTGGGTAGCTGGCGTTATTGCCGAAAACTACACATTCCTCTATGGATAGTTCCTTCCCTAACTCCCTGATCGCCCTCAGAAAAGAGGGCACACTGAAGTATTCCAGATTTTTGGTCGGCAAAAAGAATCCTTGCCCCGTTTCCATGTCATTCATTCTGAAAAACCAGATAAAGCAGTTAGAACAATTTTACACTTCCTTGTTTCCAAGTGGTTGACTGAAGTGTTCGGTCCAGGTTGTAAGGCGTCAAGGATGGCAAGCGGTGATCTCATTTTGGAGCTCCGCAATCAGTAGCAGTGTGAGAAATTGCCCAAACTAGTGTCATTTGGGGAAACGCAAGTAATTGTAACCCCGCACCAGCACGATGAACACAACCTGAGGCATTGTCTCGGACGATGACTTGCTGGAGCTCACTGAGGCCGAACTCTTGGAGGGCTTCAGTGAACATAATGTTATCAACGTCAAAAGAATTAAGATGAGGTGTGACAGCAAAGAAATGAAAACCAAGTACCTGATACTCACATTTGGCTCAAGTGTTCTGCCCAAGTCTACATATAGAGACTGAGTACATCAAGCTCCGTGTTGGGCCATATGTGCCAAATCCCCTCAGATGTTTCAAATGCCAACATTTCGGCCACAGTTCACAAAGCTGCCGTGGCCGCCAAACCTGTGTGAAATGCAGTGCCCATGAACATACCTCTGAATCCCCCTTTCCCCCACCCCCAGTGTAGGGTAGCAAACGCACTGCTGTTCTGGTTGACCTCCCTGCCTTTCCTATCCTTGTTTTCTCTCACTCTCTCTCTCTCTCTGAATCTTGCGAGAACATTCTCCACTGTGTAAATTGTGACAGGGAGCACGCCATGTGCTCACGGTCGTGCCCATCCTGGAAAAAAGAAAACAAAATTGTCACAATCAAAGTCAAAGAAAATATATCTTTCAAAGAGGCACGTAGGCGTATGTCATACCTGCCTAAGAGCAGCTTTGCCGATGTCATGCGTCAGGGGGCAGCATCACAACGGCCTCCGGTGGCTGTCCGGCCCACACACAGTGAGCCAGTGGTGACGCCAGTGCTCAGAAAAGCGCGTGTCCAGTGCCTCGCAAGAGGCGATGGACACAACAACCAACCAGACGACGCCACCAGCGCCTAAGGAGCGGTGAGCCTCTCTCGACCACTCCAAGAAAGACAAAACTCGCGTCACGGCGCCTCCGAAGGGCCTGTGAGCTAATCCTCCTCTCTTAAACACACAGCACACAACACATTTTCTATAATGGAGACACAAATACTACAACGGAATGTTAAAGGACTCGTTCACAACCTAGACGACATTACAGAACTTCTACATAAGCATCATCCAAAGTTGCTATGCATTCAAGAGACACATCTGAAACCCATACACACAAACTTTCTTCGTCAATACACAATCTATCGTAAATACCGCAACGAGGCATTAGCCTCGTTGCGGTATTGCGGTAATGCCTCGTTGCGGTATGAACACACTTCGTGCTTCGCTATCACTGGCCATTTTTTATTCCGTCTACGTGGACGACATTCAAATAGGCTTCAGATCCTGTAACCTCGCAGTATGCGACAGACAGGTAAAGCAGAGCTTGAACAAGGTGTTGAAGTAGGCAGATATAAATGGATTCAAAGTCAACCCCCATAAAAGTTCTTGTGTTCTTTTTACAAGAAAGAGAGGCCTGGTGCCAGTTCCATGTGTAGAATTGTGAGGAAAACAAATACCTGTTAACAAAGAGCATAAATTTCTTGGTATTATACTTGACTCCAGGCTTACTTTCATTCCATACATTGAATATCTTAAAGCAAAATGTCTAAATACAATGAACTTACTGAAAATTCTATCCCACACAACATGGGGTAGCGACAGAAAGTGTTTGATGAATCTTTATAAGAGCCTAATTTCAATCACGATTGGACTATGGTGCCATCGTATATAACTCAGCCGCTCCGAGCGTGCTAAAGATGCTCGACCCTGTCCACCATATAGGTATCTGCATAGCCACCGGCGCTTTTAGGACAAGTCCTATTGAAAGCTTATACGCAGAATCAAATGAGTGGTCACTGCATCTGCAGAGAACTTGCATAGGCCTCATATATTTTCTGAACATACACTCCGATCATCAACATCCATGTTTGAACACCCTTAGCGATGTGACGTGTGCTACAATTTTCCGTAATCGCCCCCTCTGTAAGGCAGCCTTTCTCACTGCATGTTAGGAAGCTTAGTGAAGAAAGGCATGTCCCACTCCTCAAGCATCGCTTAATGCATCCAACCAAGCTGTTACCTCCTTGGGAGTGGCAAGTGGTAGATTGTGACATGTCCTTCCTAGAAGTTACAAAGCACGCACCATAGGTCGAAATACGAATGAATTTCCTAGAACTTCAGTATTAGCACTAATGCACAGAGTTCTACATAGAGGCTTCGAAGTCAAATGCCGGGGTGTCCTATGCAGCCATCAGGCCATCCTTCTCGGAATCCACATGCACTATTGTCGGCTGGGAAGCATATCAAGAAATCAACACTCCAAAAAGCAGTTATATATATAGACTCCCTAAGTGTGGGGAAGGCCTTGATGTCATTCTGTAAGCACAAAAAATCCAGTAATTAATTAACTCTGTTCCGTCCTATGTAAAGCTTAATATCTAACCAGCATGTGATTATATGCTGGGTGCCTGGCCATAGAGGCATCGAGGGTAACGTTCTGGCGGACCAGATGGCCACATCAATTGCATCGCATGCTGTTAATCCTACCGCTGCAGTCCCTGTCACAGATCTAAAGCCCTTCTTACGAAGGAAACTGCAAAGCTAGTGGCAACGCTTGTGGGACGTGGAATCAAATAATAAGTTGTACGTAATAAAGCCACAATTTGGTTTCTGGCCTTCTGCAACAAAATCTCGCCGAACAGATGTCCTATTCTGTCGTCTCAGAATAGGACCCACATTTGGCACCCATAACTTTTTACTCACTGGAAATGATCCTCCAACCTGTGGTAGATGCGGCAAGAGGCTGACTGTCCTCAACGACCTCCTGGAGTGTCGGGAAGCCGAAACTGAGAGAAATATTTTCCCCTAGCATGCCGGCAGCACATCCCCCTTCATCCTGTAATGCTACTCACCCCAGAACCGTTCTTTGACACTAACGCAGTCCTAGGTTTCCTGAAAGATGTTGTGTTATATGTTATCAGCCCCATACATTCGTAGCACCTCCTCTCTTCAGAGGATGCCGCTGTGATGGTTGTTTCGTATAGCATATGCCTCTGTGCCCTTGTGTTTCGTGGGCTCTGGCAAGGCAGTAGTGCTCTAGGCAATTTTAGCATCTCGCATATTTTGTATAGTGCATCATTCTTTTGCAATGCATTTTAGTGTTCATAGTACACGTCATTAGTCATTGCCATGATTTTATCACGCGTAGATTTTGTGCAATTTACACCAACTCTTTTAGGCCCCTTTACAGCCACCTCACATGAACTTCACAGAACCCATCAGTCCATTACGAAAACATTAACTCTAGCATGGCGCTCTTTGGCCGTACCTGGCCCTTGCATCATTAAACATCAAACGTTTGTTTATTCCTCTTCTGCTCTGAAGTAAGGTTAAGAATTCAAGAGCCCCAAGATTCAAGCCATTCTGTTCAGCCATCCTTGTGGGCTATCCTCTGCATGCATAGTGCAGATGTTCTATACACTTAGAATAGTATACAGTGTGCAGAAAAAAACTGGTCCTGTCTTCTTCATACAGATAGCCAAATTATTTTGTCTTTCGATGTTATGATGTGCAGGATGAAGTAAAGTCGCAAGATGCTGTTTTTGTGATTATCTACTGTGCCCTCACGGCCGTGGGCAGGGACCTCACCTGGAGGTTCTTCGAGAACAACAAGGATGCTGTTAGGAAGCGCTATGGCTCTGGCTTCCTCATTGCGAGGCTTGTCAAGGTATGTCGGAGAACTTGGAACTCGCGCATGAGAGCAGTGCTGGGCATTTGTCCCATGAATGCAGAAACACAAACATGTATGTGGCAATACCCAACCTAGTTGTGCAAGACATAGAAAATATGTTAGAAGTTTTCATTCTGGTTGGGTTTCCATGTTTAATTTTGGTTTTCTCCTCATGAACATTGCTTCTGGGGTAGGACCCAGTTTCAGAAAAGTCACATGCATAGCTCTGGGAATGTTGAAATGAAAGGCCCGTTGGGCTCACAGCTGATGTGTGTGTGTTTGAACATGCGTGCTTAGATATCAGATTTACTTGTAATATGTATTGCTTAGGTTTACTTGTGCAACATCTCATAGTGTGCTTAGTGAATAGCCCCTGTCCACTTTTCTAGTAAGCTGATGCCAATGCTTTCTCAGTGTTTGCAGCCAGCGCATATAAATGTACTTGTGTACAGCCCCTGCTAACAGATTAGCAGAATTTCACACGCATCACTGCAGCATTTCTTTATGTGTGGAGCCTTCCTTCCTTGTGCCAAGCTCTATTCTGGCTTCTTAGTGGGAGACGTGAAAGCAAGAAAAGATACAGCATTGTCCTGACAGTGCAGTTGCAGCTACTTATCCTACCTAAATCTGTCTGTTTGCTTTGCCTTTTGGTCAAGCTAAAAGGAGTGCCATTGGAAACCTTGCCACATGGTCTCACAGAGGCTTTGGTCCTGTGCACATATGCAGTCTATGCTCATTACAACGGATTCGCGTACAACAGACTCTCGGTTATACTAGACCATATTTCAGCCTTAGTTTGTTCTACCTATTTTATGAATGCAACAAAGTTCTCTTTTAACGGACTGCGCTACAACAAACTATCGGCTACAGCGGCCGAAATTAGCGGCAATTTTTTAAAAAATGGGGTGTATGAAACATACTTTTGCCGTGTCGACACGAGCTGACAACTGACTTGGCGAGGGTCAGTCGGCGATCGCAACTCAATATCGCGCACGCGAGGGAGGATGGCGGGGTGGAAATGCGCAGTCTTCTTTTGCGCGAGGAACGAGAAGGGGGGGAGGGGGGGCGACAGAAAGGGGGTTCTACTCTGGCAGCTGCTGCTTATGGCGCGGCCACCTATCTGAAAAGCGATGTACAATGTGGACAGTGCCAGTGCCCCTGTGCCAGTAGCTTCATATGCGCTGTGCTTTCGACGTTTAGTTCACGTTGAAGCGGGGGACAGCACGAAAGTCAATTCGCTCGCTGTTGCTACTGTGTTTATGTTGCTTAATTAGCTATCGCAATCGATGCTTCACCTTTCGGGCGAAACTGACTTTTTTGTTTGTTTTTACTTTGGATGTTCGTCATTCACTCTTTGCAATAAAGTTCTTAGACATCGCGACGAAAGTTTCAGAAGTGAGGCATTTCGGATATTACGGACGTCAGATAAAACGGACGTTTTTTGTCGGATTGTAAGGGTCCATTATAACGAGTCACCTGTACGTGTACTTTATGCATGCAAGTGTGCTGCAAGCTTTTAATAGGCAATAACCCATACGCGCTGCCATTCCCTGCTGTAGGCGGCGCGAAGTGAGCGCCATGTTTCGCTCTGGTGACATTATATTCCAGTGTCTCCCACCACCTCAATTTTGTTTTGGTTTCCCGACCAGCAAATCTCGCGGGCCTTCACACGACACCATTCACAGCTATCATCACCAGCCCTGTTGTGATAAGCATCTATTTCTGGCAGCTTGTGCATGTGTAGCATAGCGCTGTTGGAACTTGTGATTGTACTGCACACTTATAATAGGCAGTAGCCCAAACGCGCTGCGATTTTGTATTGCAGGCGGCGCGACAGGCAGAGCACGATTCTTCACTTCTGTTGGGGGGTGCAGGGGGCACTCCATCACTCAGTACTCCATAATGGTGTAGGGAGTGCAGGAGGAAATATTGGTGGAGTCAGCCTCCTTCCCCCCTCCCTCTTGCGTTTTCAGACCTTTCCCTGCAAGTTGTAGATCCTATTTAAGCTGTGACAAAAAGCATGTTGATCACGATTGTTATACTACACATTCAAATCTGTGATCCAGTGATTGATCTGTAAGCACTATTTATTTGTCAGTATTTTAAATCACTATGTGTGAATTGTATTTTTCAGTGTATCACTGAAAATTTTGCAACTGAAGAAAAAGCTTTGGAGATAGAGGTAAGTGTAAAAATGTTCACATCTCATGATTTCCTGCAGTGCAGTTGCTGTAGTCTTCCTGCCACTTTAATAATGCATTTATTCTTTGTGGATATTTTAGTTTTGAGTCAAAAGATTTTCTTTGTGCTTCCTTGTCCATGAACATTGCCACTTTAGTGGGTACAGATAAATTTTAGTGCTATGAATAGAGAGTTGCGAAGTTGGAAAGTGTTTTATTGACTGGCAAGTGCCCCTTTTGTAATTGTTCAGTATGGGCCACCGAATGCTTGACCAGAGATGACGTAAGACCCTTTGTTAGGGCTCCTTTTGTGTTTAAATAACTGAAATTCTCAAGCGATAATTCTCATCCTAAACTTGAAGGGCTTTGGATTGTCAAGGTGGCATGGGAGACTTACCACATGGTCTTACAGGGGCCTTGGTGCTGTGCACAATGTAGCAGGTACATTGTACATGTTACTGCAAGTCAGATTTTGTCCTTCCTGCATTTTCACAGCTTCTCCTTTCTTTTTGCACATTCATGATTTGCTGGGAATGGCAGCAGTGCAAAGCAATGTCTGTGTGTTTGGCTCGTTTAGAATAGAGCAAATAATTGTCACCAAACGTGTTTAGCTCAAGCCCTGGCATGAACCTGTGGCTGTGAAGTGCACATAGAACTTAGTGCTGAGATAATGTACAAGAACTTGGGCTATGTGGAGATGAATCTACTGCACTTGCATGGAGTTCATATGCAAGCTTAAAGTGGCCTTTTAGGCTTTTAACATACACACGATGAACAGGGGAGCCTGAAATGAGCCCCGCTGTGTATGTAGGCATAATTACAATTCTTTAATGTTGGACATCCCTGCATTTGTAATTTATAAAACGCTCTTTCAGTTGCTATTCTGTTTTACAAGCAAGAGTGAAACTGCCTCAACCAACTGCGCTAGAGTAAAATCAGCTCTGCTGCAGTTACTGTTTTTCCACGGAGTAGAGTTTCAGTTTCAGTTTATTATTCGTTTATAACATTTGGTTACAAGAAATAGTATACAGACAAGGGTCCCAAAGTTGGAGACTGCACCGGGACCCTTGGATTAGAAGTTATATAAAAAATAAAGCGGAATACAGAGCAGAGAAACAGAATATGGAATAAGCAAAATATAAGCAAGTAACTGAGTGATGACACACATAAAAAACAAATGGAAGAGGAAAGATGCACAATCATTGCTAATTACACAGCTACTACTTAGCAAAATAACATTATAGGAAACTAATCAGACAGCAAATAATTATTGAGTTCATATTTAAACAAGGTAGATGACAACTTAATGGAATATAGTTGACTGTTCCGAAGTTTAAGCATGCAAAAAGAGGAAGCCATTTTTCTGTAATTAGTATGACATAAAGGCAACAGGAAATTTTCTTGTGCTGCAAACCTTGTGTTATTAGGATTAAAAAGAAGATCAGAACTAACAAAGTTGCAAGAAACTTGTTGAGTTAGTAATTTGAAAAATCAGTCACTTGAATAATGCGGTTTGGATGTAGTTGTGAAGAGGCATTAGAGAGAAAATGGCTTCGCGTTGTAATATGGATATCCCGATTTTGAATGTGCTGATATGACTATGAATGAAAGTGAAGCATAACGATAATAATGCTTCTTTGGAAAAAAATGCACGTGATTTGAGTAGGGCTCTAATGCCAAATGCTGCTTTTTGTTTGATGTGTGCAATGTGGTTATGGGGGTCTAATTTGATGTCGAGGAAAGAAACACAAGTGGAGGCAGGAATGTCATGACCATTGAGGATTATGGCCAGAGAGCAAGGTAAATGTCTCTGTGATGACTTAAATATCATGAATTGCATGTTCGTAGGGTTTATAATTAGAAAATTGGCGTTACACCAATCAGTAATTCTATACAGATCACTGTTTAGTTTCAAAGTTAGTGAAAGTAATGATTTATCTGAGAGGGCAACAGTCGTATCGTCTGCGTATAATATAGGTAGTGTATAGCTTTTTTTTAGACTGCTAGGGGAATATACCGGTTTTGAACATAAGGTTAATTAAATTACTGAGAGCATCAGAAATAGTCAGAGCAGCAAGCTTTAAATGAAATATGGAAATTCCGTCAAGACCAGGACTTGTGTTCTTTAAGTTCTAAATTTCAATAAGGACTTCTTCAGATGTTACAGGAAACAAAAAGAAACATTGGTCGCATCGGCTCATATGATAAACAGAAGGAACCCATGAGTAGTATTATAAATTTCATAAGATTACTGGACGCATGACCAACACCATACCTGCCAACCCTTCCGATTCGCCCGGGAAACTCCCGATTTCGACTGAACTTTCAAATTGTATGATCACTGTCTTATATCTCCTGAAAAGTGGTCTCTGTTCGCGCAATAATGGTTTTTGCAAAACCGGCACTGCAGAATCTACAGCCATGTCGTAATCGTCAGCATAACCAACAACGGCAGCACTAGCACCATCGGTATCATCGACTAAGCAGCCGACTACAGTGCCTAGTAAACCGACCAAAGCCAGAGCCAATGTAGTTCTTGCATTTCATGCATGCCTTACTCCATGGTGCAACTTGTTGCTGCTGCTCATGCTGCTGCTTGTGTGTATAATTAGTGTTGGCTAGGCCTTCTTTGTGCGGTGCACCATGTAAAGTTAGAATTCTCATCTGCTTGATGCCGTGGCGCTGTCAAAGCCCCAGGAAAGGTATTTGCAGAAGTTCTTGCGAACTTATGCTTCTGAATTTCCGTGCTTTTTGACATCAAGAAAAGAAGAAAATTTTTCATTTTGTACAACGTTTGGATGCGACGTCATCGTGTCTCACGGTGTCAGCGGCGACTTGAAACTTGCACACTTCCACAGTGAAGCATCAAAACTATGTTCACACCTCTGAGCAGCAAGGCAAAAAATTGAACTTTCTCCGGAACAAGTGCGACGACAGTGTCGTACTTGTGGAGTGCCTGTTTACAGGATTCGTCGTCGAACACAACCTACCCCTTAGTGTCAGCGACTACGTTGGGGGCCCTCTTCTACGGAAAATATTTCCGAAATGCGACGAGGTGAAGCGCTATGGATGTGGATGCAACTCTGAAACGCAACTATGAAGAATGCGAAGGTGGCCAACCTGAAATTTACTTCACAGGCAGCGCTCTCGAGTCTTCATTTCTTTATTAAGAGTTTCCCTCAGCTGCTGCCCCGAGATTCCAATGAATCTGCTGAAGACGCTTTAGATACTCTCGAAGCTGAGTTTGCCACACTACAGTCATACAGTCTTCCAGAGGATATTCTGAATGAAGAAAGGTGGGACATGCAGTGGTCTATGGTTGGAAAAATGAAAAACACTGATGGAAAGCATGTTTCACCGAGTTGCTAAGGCGATGCTAGATTTACTCGTGATATCGCATAGTAATGCAGAGTGTGAGAGGATTTTTAACACGGCACGAAAAACTAGGACTGAGTTCTGCTTATCGATGTGCAACACAACCCTCCAACACCTGCTGGTGAAGGGCCATCAGTCTCGACCATGTTTTGAGCAAAGCTGCACCGCCAAATTTTTGAAGTGAGCAAAGTCTACGACTGCAAGGTCTTGCAAAAGGACTCGTCGAACACTGCCTGGAAGTTTGAGCAAACCCCGCCCCCCAGTCCCACCGGAAGTTGAAACAGTGATCCAACCCCCCCCCCCCATTTGCGCGAAATAAAATGTCTCCCGATTTTTGAACTCCCCGGGTTGGCATGTATGCAACGCTAGGCGGGTCATTGATAGTTACATTATTGTAAATTACTTTTTCCATGGAACTGCCAGAATGTGGTACATTCAAAAACTCGTTGATAAGTTGCCATTGTTTTTTGAATGAAACTTATTTTTCATGAATTCATTTTTGTAATATTGCTTTTTTTATTTTTTCAATAAATTATCAAGATGTTGCAATATTTCTTATAGCGTAATGCTAAATTAACATTGAAAAGCTGTTTTTTTAGTTTTCCTATACATGTTTTCTTTTTTCCTCGTGCTTACAAGTAGCCCATTAGTGATCCAAGGATTGTGCGGAAATTAAAGTTCTTTTTGCCCTTGACAGCGTTAGGATGAACAGCTTTTAAAAATAAAAAAGAAAATAACTGAAGTGCTTCTACTGGATTTGGTTTGGTAGCTATAACTGTCCAGCCAATTTTGTCAATTGCATTAACAAAATTTATCTTATGAAGACGAGACATAAAATAACAGGGATCTGACCTAGGAGAGTTAGATTCGAAAGTGACGAATACAGGGCAATGATCTGATATGTCTGTGTTAATTACACCAGACTCTGGTGAAGGCAAAATATTAGTGAGGGCATGGTCTAAGAGGGAGCCGCATCCTTGAGTGGAAAACCTGGTTGCCAAAGTTAGTAATTGCTCAAGCCCAAAGCCAGTAAAACAGTTCGTGTAAGCGCATACAGTACTATTGTCGACATCAAGCATGCTAATATTTATATCACCTACAATTAGGACAGGCTTGTTTTCACTAGTAATTGTTTGAAGAACTAAGCTGACGAAGGAAATCAGGTATGGAAGCAGATGGAGAATGGTAAATACAGCCATAATAATTCCTCCACAATAATTTAAAAAATACATGGCATCGGTTTTAATCCAAACAGTTTCGCAGTGAAATAGATCTAGGGAAAGGTCCAGTCTACATTTATATTTAATGTGGGGTGCGACGAAAAATAAATGAAAGGCATTGAGGCATGCAGACAAAGTTAAGGAGAGACAAAGTTGGCCTCATCACCGTTGTCTGGTATTGAGGTGCTGCTGAGATGAGGTCATGCTTGAGACAGGAAATGCCGAATTCAAATCCTTTGTTGCTCTTTTTGAGCTGCTTTGTAATGTTTATTTTGCAAAGATGCATTTAACAGCACAACTCATGACTTCTGAATAAGCTCGTCTCATAGCCATCAGACCTTTATGTACCGTCGTAACAAGTGCAAAATATAACAGCCATTTGAAAAAGTTGCAGGAAAGGACAGGCAGTCTTTTGAGCAAAATCCTAAGCTCCTCGCCAAGTGATATTGTTGCCGTGTCCATGGCAAGATTGTCTGTCAATTCAGTAAACTTGTTCATCACAGGCAGAAAGTACTATGTCTGGAATAGAACCAGAGTAGTAATAATTATACTATTATAGCTATAACTATAGTTGGGTGTAACTATAACTATAGCTATAACTAACTATAACTATAGATGGGTGTAACGTTAACGGATAGGAAAAGAGCAGATTGGGTTAGGGAACAAACACGAGTTAATGACATCTTAGTTGGAATCAAGAAAAAGAAATGAGCATGGGCAGGACATGTAATGAGGAGGGAAGATAACTGATGGTCATTAAAGGGACCCTGAAACGATTTTGGCGATTTTCTACAAACGTACTGAGTCGTTAGAGTAGGTTCTTCTGATCATTAATTGATGCATCTAAGTGCTCTGCGTAAAGCGTGTAATTTATTATAAGGTTTTAAAAATACACATCGCTGCCGATCGCAGCGCACTGCTCGGCGGAATTTTAAGCCGCCCCTACCCATATGATGCAAATAACCCATATTACGTCACATGGGCGAGCTATCTGATTGGCTGACCAGGGCACGTGGTCGATAATTTTTCCAACTTTATGGTGAACAAATGATGCTCGTAATAGTTGGAATGTTAGTTACTTTGTTTTTGCAAAAAGAAAATAACTTAAAGAGAATACACAAGAATAGTTTTTTAGTACACTTCAGCACTTCCGGCACACAGCAAGTGTCGTCTGCTTGTGTTACAACGTACTCCATTTTGACGAGAGCTCCGCGGTCAGAGTCGGTCTCAGTCTTTTCGCGAGCACTATGATTCGACTTTGTTGCCTTGTGGACTGCAAACCTAGCGACCTGCAAGCCGCGAGTCCAGTATTAGGGCAAACGCAAGCGCAAGGGGACAGGGTCTGGTCGCTTGACTGTGCCGGGATGAGCCACGAGATGAGCAGAAGGGCAAATGTGAACGGTCTGCGCGGTGCCGCCACCTGGTGGCACAGAGCTCAACCATACACAGTAGCAGCAACGAAGTGTATTCTTTGCTGCTGGTGTGTACTTTTCGCGGGAGTGTAATCATCAACACGTTGATTTATAAATGTTTAAAATGCTTTACACTTGGTTAGAGCAATATTAGCGCTTTGTTTGACTGGTTAAGCGCTGCGCCAGGAAGTGTCTGGACCGTGCAGACCGATCAGGCTGCTCACGTACGTCTACGCTAAAGTTCCTTCATCAGCTTGAGTTTATGCCTCCAGTCATTTGCCGAAATGACCAGCTTGCCTGTTTTTAGCGGAGTACCGGACACGTTCGGCGCTACGACAGAATGCTCGCAACGCACGCTGCTTCGATAGCTCTCGGTCGACGGCCAAGCGGCTAGCGGAGAGGTCTCGCGCGGGAGGGGGCGTGCTCCTAAACAACCGGAAGTGAGCGATGTGACGTCGCATCGTGCCGCTGAACCAGTGAAGGCGGAGCTTAGCGCCGCTCGCTCGGCGAGCGAGTTGAGGAGGAAAAGCATAGCTAGGGAGGAGGGTAACTTCTAATCGCTTGCAGCTCCATTAATACGTAACGCTTCACTTAAATTGTGGTGCGAATGTTCTACTTAAGCTGTACCCTACGCGCCTACAAAATTTGTCCGAACCGTTTCAGGGGCCCTTTAAGGGTTACGGACTAGATTCCAAGGGAAGGGAAGCGTAGCAGGGCGCGGCAGAAAGTTAGGTGGGTGGATGAGATAAGGAGTTTGCAGGGACGTCATGGCCACAATTAGTACATGACCGGGGTAGTTGGAGAAGTATGGGAGAGGCCTTTGCTCTGCAGTGGGCGTAACCAGGCTGATGAGGAGGATGAGGATAGTTGCATTTGTTATATTAATTAAGACAGCAACAGTATTATAGAAGTAAATTTCCTGTTGTGGCACAGCTTCAAATTGGTTTTACGAATTGCAGAAGACATGCCATATGTTTTTTTAAATGCAGCTCGCTGTTAAAAATGCAATGTTTATAACAGTGCTGCAGTTCGACAATAGGGTTCTTATACCTTAAATTTGTTTGTATTTTGCATGTATCTCATATAGGTAGTATTGTGCAATTGTTTCTATCAGTTGGGGCTATGTCTGTAAAAACCATCAAGTTAACAAATGTATTTCCACTTCCAATGCTAGTTTTTTGTGGCCGGGTTTGGCTGTGTCAGAGGTTTTTGTACTTGAGGCTGGCATCCGTATCTGAATATACTTTGAAGCATCAAAAATACCACAGACTGACCACGGACATACCTGGTGCAAATTCTAACAAGTCTTAATGCCACTGCAGTTGTTCTTTAGCCAGAACTACTTTCCTGGTGTGGAGCGTGTCGTCCAGCAGTCTTTGGAGAACATCAGGCTGAATGCAGCATGGATTGCAAGGGATTCTGAGAGTGTCCGACAGTTTCTACAGAAGGCAGCATCTTCATCGCCATAAAGCTTCGAGAAGCAGCCTTGTTTGAGTTTGTTCCTTTGTTCCATCATGAATGAGAACTTATTAAAAGGTGTGTGCTAATATGTTTTCTGAAATTTAGTTTAACTAGTGTGATTTAGGCGTGACTTCTTTTGTGGTTGTGTTTTATTTAGCAGAAATGCGGAAGTGCTGAATGGATTCAGTACTTAATCACAACATGGATGAAAGTTTTGTGTGTGTGTGTGTGTGTGTGTGTGTGTGTGTGTGTGTGTGTGTGTGTGTGTGTGTGTGTGTGTGTGATCTTTTATCCATTTTTTATGCTTTGTATGATGGTATGCAGATCTCAATTGTGTAATTATGCACTTCCAATGAAATTATGTATTAATATAATGAAGTCTCATCCTCCAAATCTGGTATTCATTTTCGACTTCACCATATGTGCCATTAACTGGTCACAATTAATTGTGACCGTTTAGAACAGTTAGGCATCACCTGAAGTATAAAGGGAGTACACTAGCTGGAACAGGCCTCTCATACTTAAGCACAGAGTGCTGTTGATAAAGTTTAATTTGGTTGTTGTTTCTTCCCTTTCTTTTTTGTGCAAATGTATGTTCAAGAGGCATTGAGAAAACAGGGTGTCTACCAATCGGGAAAACCGGGAAAACCGGGAATTCTCAGGGAATTTGAACAGTCTGGAAAAACTCAGGGAAAACTCAGGGAATTTGTTCTTCTATCAGGGAAAGTTAGCTGTAACTTTATTGAAAGGGAACGAAAGTCGTGTTAATGCTGGCCCCAGTAACAGAGGAATCGCAACGAATCGTCATTGACGCCGTGTCATCGGCACGATGTATTGCTAGAGTAGTTAACGACCGATTTTCTAGACGCCCGATTTTTCGGACATGCCCGATAATTTGCACGGTTTTGCGGCACCACCACGTACTCCATATAGTCAATGTATATTGCCCTGACTGCAGGTCTGAAATAGCATTAATCAAAGCCGCCACCGCCGCTATTTTGATTATCTCGCCGCCTCGAACCGGCACTCTCGCAGGCAGATCCGCTGGCAGCCGTAACCACCACCGCGGCAACGTTAGGCCTAGCTGCTTCTGTGTTCGCTATTAAGCTTCTTGCCGTGCGGTGCCGTGTTTTTCATTTAAAGAATTCGCCGCTATCACCAATGGCACCGACTCCGCCTTTGTAATCCTCGCGATTGGCTTTGAAACTCGCAGAGCACAGCGCGTTGCGTAATGCCAGTCTCCGAAAGTTAGCTTCGCATCAGTACATCAGTGTGAGGCGGTGAAGCATACCAAGTGTGGGAAGGGGGCAATTGTCACGGGACACAGTATGTATTCCTTAATTACACATGCGTGCACCCCGTCTCCTGTCACAGTACAAGCCCTGATATGCCTGATAAGCGTACCGGCAGGCCTTCAGAGCTTTTTCAGACGTGCCTGTGGTAATTTAGCCCTTAAAGGCAGTTAAAGACATGCATTAATTTTTTTTAGACTGCCCGTTTTTTTTTTCGATTTTTTTTTTTGCGGCCCCTCGGAAGTCCGAAAAATCAAATGTTGACTGTACAACTGACCAAGAGGATGCTTCAGATGATCCATGTGGCGAAAGCGTGGTAGAAGGAGGATGAGAACAGAAAGGACCGACGCACTGAGGAATTAACGGGAAAGGAAGGGTGCCGCCGCTTTTTTGAAGGAGCTTGAGCTAAAAAAACTAAGTATTGGCTGACGCTGAGACACAGGTGTCCCTCATCCAAACCAAAATAAATTGTTTAAGCAGTGAAACCCAACGCTGAGATGTTGTGTACGGGCTGAGAGTATGTCAGGACAGTTGAGGTTGACTTCCCAGCTGCTGAGAGAGAACCTTAGTTGTGACAAAGTTCAGGACCTCATACAGATGAGCTTGCTATCAGTTGATAGAAATAGCTGATATTAAAAAAATATTTACTTATGTATGCATCTCCTTTTCATTCGTATTTGAAAATGTTCGGCTCAATTTGGAATGGGCTTTACCATTTCTTTCGCTGTGCATTTTACTAACACCTTCCTTCTGTTTTCTTTTTAAATAAAATAGATATTACTCCTTACTATTCAAACTGGATTAAGTCATTTTTTTTGTTTCAGCATGCTTACTAGAGAGTGACAGCATCGGGCAACGTGGTGTCAGCCTGTCTTGACATAAAACAAAGTTCTGGCTCATTCAGGGAATTTCGCAAAGGTGCTCAGGGAAAACCTGGAAAACTCAGGGAATTTGGAAATGTCAACTTGGTAGACACCCTGGAAAATGTGTGTGGGTTGTGTAATGGAGAATGGTGATCTGGAGCGGGCTTTCTCTTCTAGAGGTTTCTTTGCTTTTTCCTTTATTTTTTGCATCTTTTGCAGCAGTCTTACTTCATGTCAATTTGCAGTAAAATAAGCAGCTCTTCCTGTGCACGTAGGCCTGGATATATTTAGCTGAATGTTCAAGGGTGCAGCATATTGCATAAAGTGTTGCACAATTTGCATGATTACAATGTTGGTTGCCACTGTGGAGCTAGCACCAGGCACTTCGAAATGACAGTGTCTTAGAAAAATAGGAAGTTGATAGCAGATATGCCCCTTTTCCAAAACTGTCTATGACTTCTGTAATGTTTCAGTGTGGGATGTTATCACAAATTAAAATCCAAGAAATTCAGGTCTTTGCTGTGGTATTCGTGTGACTTCTCTAGATCAACCCAAATTTGGCATAGATGAGCGTGTGGCTCTATCAATGCCAATTGCCTTGACATTGTTTGCCTTCTGTTTTCAGTGCCTCTCACCTCACAAGTTCGCCTTTTTTCTCGATGCGCGATAGTAATATAAGTTCTATGAGGTCCGAAAATCTATTGAATGAAGAAAGGTGTATTTCACATCTTGTACTACATTCCCTTCAGGCCTATTCTTATTTAATCCACATGCTTTGAAATATGTGGTCGTATTGATGAATCTGTCCCTTAAAGGGCCCCTCACCAAGCCACGTAGGGAATTTCATTTATACGCTGGAAGTTGTTATGTGTGCCCTCTAGGGAGCATTTTGTCGCAAAAATTAATTGGTTAATTAATAGCCAAAATATAAATATTTCTGGGCTGCGAACCCATGATTTCAGGAAGCGAGCGCCACTACCAAGAGAGACAATCTCTGCACTTGCCCCGTCAAGCATCCACAAGCGAAATTCCTTCCCTGTGTTCTCCTGTAGCAGAGCTTGTGGATTTCGTGATGCATACATTGTCCTGCTTTGATTTTTTTCCTCGCTTTCTTTTGCTGCGTGGCGCACTTCACTTACTGTGTCACACGTGCGAGCTCTCACATTTGTCTCGTTTCGCGCAGTGCATGAGATCACCTGATTAGCGGTATAAGTTGTTGCTGCACAAACACTGAGGCAGACGCAAACGGAACACGGAGCATGACCACACGCTGGAACACCGTAGAAAATTGGCACTTTGACAGTATCTACCTATCTCTCTATCTAGCCACCTACGTCTTGGTGCTCTCATGGTCGTTTTGTTAACTTGGTACGTACCAAAAGCAGCATAATATGACATGAGTGTGTGACGAACATAAATGATTGGTCATGACGTCTGTGTCATATAGGTCAGGAAACAGCCACCTATGTCTTGGTGCTCTCATGGTCCTTTAGTTAACTTGGTGTGTACCACAATTGGCATAGTACGACACTAGTATATGACAAACATAAATGATAGGGCATGACATACTTGTCATGTGGGTCATGAAAGAGCTGCCTATGTGTTGTTATGTACCAAATTGGCATAGTATGACAAATGTAGGATGAACGTAAATGATCGGTCATGACATGAATATGACATGCATGTATGTAGGTCATGAAACAGCCACCCACATCTTGGTGCTGTCATGGTCATTTCATTAACTTTGTAGGCTTCCCGCACACTGCTTCGCATAGCATCGATTCCCACAGGGCTTGCAACCTGCCGGCTTTTTATTTCTCTAAACTTTAATTCATCTATTGAAGTAACAGATTACACAAATAACAGATGTTGCCGTGAATAATTCTTGAAATCACATGCCATTATGAGCGATGTCGCAGCACTGCCATGTACGTAGGCGCACTTGTGCCATATGCGTCAATTCTCCAGCTGGGAGCGCGGTGCTCGCAAGAAGGCCAAACGGCTTTCGGTCTGAAATTTCACCTCTTTGCTCGGCACATAGCGATGTAATACTTAGCAGGCGATCATTAGTGCGCATTGTATTCTCAATGCTTGTCACCTCAAAATGGTGAAGCCTGGTGAGGGGACCTTTAACTACCTTAATGGTGAAGCCTGGTGAGGGGACCTTTAACTACCTTAAATGTTTAAGGGTCATGGCATTGTATATCATTATGTATGTTTTATTTCATTCAACTTATTGCTGTTGCAAATATGCTTTGTGGCAGCTGATGTGCAAGAATTTCAAACTCATGGCATTATATGAATAAAATTCGGCATTCAGCATTCATGTACTACTTGTGTTCCAAACTATTTTAGAGTCCTCACTTTCTACCTGCTCAGAATGCATTTGGGATAATTCTTGATATTGTTTTATACCAATGTAACCCGAAGGTAGACCCAAATCATTTTTTTTTGTCATATGGTTGAAATGTTTTTTTGTGCTAACATTGGCATGTTAACAAAATAACTGTTATAGTTACATTTTGAAATGCATTGCAGTGCTTTTACAACGTGAAAACAGCATTAAATAAAGCTTAAGTATAGCACCACATGAACAGTGATTCCACCAATTGTGTACTTGCCAGGCACCTGTAAATGCAAGCACAGCAGCAATACAATCAACGATCGTACACTCGCTTATTTACATGCATCACTCTCAAGCATCTTCTTAAGCCTGTAAGAGAAGTCCTCATCTAACTTCCGAAGAACATCTAATGACCAATGTTCATCCAGTAAATAAATAGGCTGCTAGCAATCTTTTGTTTAATAGCTTACATTTTTTAAAATTTACTATGTAACATAGTCGTTAGGTACAAAAACAATACTGAATGTTGCTGTATTGCTAACATTCAGGTATTTTTGAGCATAATGTTGCACAAGTGTCACGTAAGTGTTACACTTGTTAGCAGTACAGTCAAATTTCCAAAATCCTTCATTCTACAGGTCACATTGTAAAGATCATGCCTCGTACCGCTTGTAGTAGATCAAGCTAAGCATATTATAAAACACTTATTTAAACCTTTAATTAGGAAACACGTAAAGGCCTCCAAATGTTTTAAACTTCCTATTAAATATTGAAAACGCACATTTCATTTGCTTTACATTGTGTGCTGCACCACTGCAGCCAAAGAGATCTTTTGTCGGTCTATGTCCTCTGACTAAAGACATTTAGGCAGAAACTTCGCGCTCAATGCCTAAACTCGACAAGAAAAAGTTTGTTTCTGATATGTTGCTGTAGGCAGCACGTCCATAATGCATTATCGCTTTCTTGCCCTAATATGATTGAAGTGAAAAATTTATATTTGGGCATGCAAATGTCAAAAGACGAGGGAGGGGGTGAATTCCCAATGTAGTTTTTAGTAACGTATTGAAGGTTATATCAAGCTTTTCTCATAAATTTCTAACAACTCAAGGCGTTGAAGTTGATTGGAATCACTGTGTGGGCCCGCAAACTTCTTCATTCACAATCATGGTGTAAAGTGCAGTAGACTCGTTACAATGGACACTGATAGTCCGACAAAAAACGTCCGTCTCATTCGAATATCCGAAACGCCTCACTTACGACATTTTCGTCGCGATGAACAACTTTCTTGCAAAGAGTGAGTGACGAACGTCCAGAGTAAAATATAGAAAAGTCGCAGTTTCACCTGAAAGGCGACGCATCGATTGCGATAGCAAATTAGGCAAGCGCGGCAACAGCTGCGAACGCTTCAACGGGAACTGAACGTCGAAAGCACAGTGCATAGGAAGCTACCGGCACTGGACGCACTTTGTCCACAACGCACATCGCTTTGGAGATGAGGCCCGCGCGGGCGCGCACTTCGTCCGCATCGCAGATCGCTTTCAAGATGCTGCGGCCACGCCGTAAGCAGCAGCCGCCGGAGTAGAACCCTCGTTTCTCTCGCCTGCCCCCACGTGCCTCGCGCGCGCGATATTGAACTGCGATCGTCGGCTGACCCTCGCAAGTCAATTGTCAGCCCGTGTCGACACGGCAGAAGTACGTTTTGTACGCCCGATTTTGAAAAAAAAAAATGCCTCTAATTTCGTCCACTGTAGAGCGGTCCGTTAAAAGCGAACTTCGTTGCATTGATAAAATAGGTAGAGCAAAGTAAGGCTGAAATATGGGCCGTATATCCTAAAGTATGTTGTACGCGGGTCCGTTGTAACGAGCGTAGACGTATGACCACAGATTATTTTCAGACTTACAGAAATGGTTTTCCACTACGGTGTGCCTCATAATCAGAAATTGGTTTTGGCACGTAAAACTCCATAATTTAATTTTTTTTTTCCGTTGGCGGCTCCTCAGCCTGACCAACTTCCTGAATTTCTGTCGGGGAAATCGGAAATATTTCCTCTCCGGCTTAATTATGCCTCCCGAGCTAGCTCTTTCATCTTCTTTCTTCATCGTAATTCAGCGCCTGACTGTCTTCCTCAATTTCGGATGGGAAAATCGGAAAGATTTGCTCCTCCGGCTGAACTACTACTCCGGAGCTAGCTGTTTCATCCTCTTTGCACTGTGTTCAGCGTCGTAACACAGCGCGTGACCCTCTTCCTGAATTTTGGTCGAGGAAATTGGTTCCTCCCGAAATTCCTCTGCGGAGAGCTTGTATATTGCGAGCAAACTTGCATTCACTAAACTCTACATACCTTCCTCATCACCCATACATACCTTCAATCACCCCTTGACGTGGCGTCTTATCGTCCCATTGCTCTGGCCGGTTGTCTAGGAAAGGTGATGGAGAGGGTGGTGCTGACACGTCTAGAGTGGTATCTAGAACATTACGAGATATACCCTGACGCTATGGCAGGCTTCCGACGCGGACGTCATAGATCTTGTCTCGTCTTTTCAGCACAAAAAACGCCTTAAGAGACTGTCAGCGGTGATGTTCCTGGACGTTAAAGGTGCTTATGACAACGTAACTCATCGAGCCATCCGGGACGCCTTAGGCGATGTCGGCCTAGGGGGACTTGTGTTTCGATGGATATTCAGCTACTTGACAGACAGGTCATTCTTTGTGCAAACAGAGGATGGTGCATCATCAAAACACAGCACCTACCGCGGAGTACCACAAGGCGGAGTCTTGAGCCCCACTCTATTTAACCTCGTGCTCATCGACCTGGCTGACACCCTTCCACAATCCGTCCATGTGTCGATCTATGCAGACGATATATGCATTTGGTCATCAGGAGCGACGCGTCCACAGGTGCGCGTCCGACTCCGAAAGGCGGCCACACCAACATCAGACTATATTCGAGCACGAGGTCTGGAGGTATCCTCCGAGAAGTGCTCTGTGGTCGCTTTCACGCGCAAAGCAATGAGACCGTACGTTGTCACTATTAATGGACAGCCTATCACCTACGAGAAGGCGCGCCGCCTTCTAGGAGTGATAATAGATCGAGCCCTGTCCTGGAGTTCTCATGTCTCCTACCTGAAAAAGAAGCTAGCCTGTCCTGTCTTCCTTCCTTGTGATTGTCTAAAAAGCGCAACCAACGTTTCCAATTAATATAAACCCATGTCCTCAGATTTCTTGCGGGCGGGAGATTTATGGGGTGCGTCTGTGAAGGCGGTGCTCCAACTATATAACGCACTGTTCCTGGGTCTCCTACTCTATAGCTTACCTGTACTGGGTGGAACCGGTAAGACTAGCCTCCGCGCCCTCAAGTCTATGCAAGCTTAAGCTCTGCGAATATGTCTTGGCCTTCCCAGGTGTGCATCCACGGCTGCAACAATAAGCTGTCGCACATGATCACTACATCAACACGTACATTCAAGTGGACGCTTTGAGGTGCTCATCAGGCACTTCGCCCGACTTCCACTGCATCATCTCGCCTCCCTTCCTGTCGCTCGACCTCGTTCAGCGTTCAGCAGAATTATCGCCGCCAACCATGGAACTTTACGGTCGAACTTCACGCCTGCGGCACGACCATCTCTACCGTTATGATGCGTGCATCCACTCCGAGTCTTTCTTGTCATTCCCCGCATCAAAAACAGAACGGTGAGGCCATCTTTCGTTCTCAAACAAACAGTGCTTTCACTCATTTCACTCCGTGTAAACGCATCGACGTTTACACGGACGGTTCTGTCCTCCAATAGCTCAGCTGGAGCAGTGGTAATTCCCGCGAAATATGTCACCATCCAATTCAAGATCTCTCGCATTGCATCATCGACGGCTGTAGAACTCGCAGCTACCCGTGCTGCTCTGGAGTTTATCGGTCAGACATAATCACAATCATGGTCCATCGTTTGCGACTCGAAGGCAGCTTTCCAGTGTCTGCTGTCGTTTTTCAACCACGGACCTAATGTACAATTAGTCGCAGACATCCGACTACTCCACCATCAAGCAATCGACAAGGGGCACATCATCATCTGCCATTGGATATCGGATACTGAGGAATTTCGGGAAATCACAGTGCGGAGTACGCCGTCCGATCGGCCCATGATGGTGCCCACATTATACCTATACTATTGTCGACAACAGGTGCAGTCACAAGGCTTCGCTCCCTCGCACGCGAGCTTACGCAGACCCTGTGGAACGCCAGTGAATTCATCAACGCACGTCTCCACACGTTGGATCCACGTCTGCAACTCCGTCTTCCACCAGGGCTACCACGAGCCGAAGCAACACTTCTGTGCCGCCTGTGGCTTGGCGTGACATTTACGAACACCTACTCCTTCCGCATTGGGATGGCCTAAATCCCTGCTTGCGACAACTGTGGCTGCGAGGAGACGATCAAGCACGTCCTCTGTGACTGCAGTGTACCCGCTACAATGTGGCAAGAAAAGTTCCGCGCGTCGTATGCTGTATGTGCGAGTGAAAGCGTGCAAGGGTGAGCCGACGATGGCGGCACAACCTCTTGCGCGTAAGGGAGGAGGCGCGCCGTCTTCCGTCGGCGTGAAGTGTGTGCGGGGGGGGGGGGGGGGTTCTACTCTGGTGGCCGCTGCGTATGGCTCGACCGCGCGTGCCCTGTCTTTAAAGCGATCTGCGATGGGGACAGAGTGCGCCGAGTGCTGGAAACTTCGTGTGCGCCGTGTTCTCGCTGCTTAATTCGCGTTGTAGCGAGCGGCAGCACGAAGGTTAATTCGCTCGCTGCTGCTGCCGCGCTTCCTCACTCCAGCGTTTCGACAGCGAGTGTCTGCGCTCATCGACTGAGATGCGCTTATGTTTGCATGCTAAATAAAATTATGGGGTTTTACGTGCCAAAACCACCATCTGATTATAGGGAAGCCGTAGTGGGGAACTCGCGATTAATTTGGACCACCTGGGGTTCTTCAACATGCACCTAAGTACGCAAGTTTTTTCTGTATATCGCCCCCATCGAAATGCGGCCGCAATGTGCTTAGCAGCCAAACACCATAACAACTAAGCAACCACGGCGGGTTTGTTTGGCTCTGCGCGCGTGACAACATATGCTGGTTAATTTTGTTAGTAAGCGAATGTTTACGAGTTTATAGGACCGATAAAGCTACTATGCTTACTTTGTATAGCTGTCTACGAATTTGCTAGCGCAATCGATGCTTCGCTTTTCGGGCGAAACCTGCGACCTTTTTAATTGTACCGAGACAGAGGCAGTGGTGGAGAGTTGTCAAGCATACGTAAGATGACTTTCGGTTTGTTTCGAAAGGCGATGTAGTAATTGTGTGTAGACATAATTGGTTGCATGCCAAATATACGTGAGCAGCAGCGCTGGCGGCGCCATCTCTTGGCGGGGCGAGTTGTTCAGAGTAAATTGTTTTCCGCAATATATTGTAGTTTATCAAAAGCTTCAATAAAATTCGTAGTTTTCCATCCGTTCTTTATAATTTTCGGTAATGCATCCTCCAGAAAGCAAAGAGTTCAATGATTTGAAAGCAGCATGCGCTTGATACTCTGAGAACACCCTTACCAGACCAGGGAGGTAGTATCAATTAGCCTAAGTAGTAAAGCGGTAGAAAACAACTGCTCGTTCGTGCCAAACGTAGCCGGCAGTTCCGCCATTGAGGAATATTTCGCTACACGGCATGGCTCCCCCTTTCTGCAACGGTAGTGCAATATTATCGAGAATTGTTAATGACTTCACAGTGTTTCTACTCGCTACAATCTCAAACTTGCGGTCTTACGTCCGCACCTGAGGTTGTCGCAGATGCCTCATTCCATCAACTTAGCAGAGCCTGCAGGCACACGGCAAGGAGACGGTCTGTTTTACGTCATTTTCATTCTCCATGTTTTCCACCATGTGAACCCCGAGACACAAGCACGGCGCTAACGCCGCCTCTCCTAGGTATGTTCATGTGATTACGACTGAAAGCACCCAAATTAGGAGTTCTTCAGATGAACCTAAATTGTCGTTTTCTTAGCGCCTATTGTTTTTTTTAATTAATCCGAAAACGTAGTGATGTGCTGCTCACTTGCTTCTATAAAGGCGTCAGAAACAGCATAACCATTAACGTACAGGCTTTTTTAGTTGTTTTATTTCCATTCCACGAGAAGAACACAAAACGCTTTGTAGTTGGAGAAACTGCCGCAGGATGTTACTAGCGCAGCTGCTTCCGTTCAGGTCTCCTTTGTCCTGGTACAATCCGCAAACGGAAAGGCTCCAAGCTTTCTTGCATGTTTTCTACCTGTAAATGGTAACCTCGCGCTTGATTCAAATGTTGAAACTCGAACACGAACTCACCCGTAATACTCACCTGTGCGCCGTGCAGTGGCGCAGCAACAGGGGGGGCCGGGGGGCCGTGGGCCTCGGGTACAAGGGGCCAGTGAGGGGGGGGGGGTGTCATATACGTCAGAAGACACCCCTCTTTCCGCCGGCTACACCCGGGGAGGGGGGTGACAGAAGACCTATGGGCCCCGGGTGCCAGACGACCTAGCTACGCCACTGGCGCCGTGGTGTCCAGTTTCAGTTTCATACTGTCGAAGCGCATGCATACACCTGCACCGCGGCTTTCTCTGCATGTAATTCACATGCAAGGCGTACGTGATCCGCCGAGGAAACTGTTCCAGCACAGAGTCTGATGACGCGTAAGAAACTTTGCACTTCAACTGCGGCATTCGTAATGCGGAATATGAAGGTCAGAAAGCGCTTCCATCTCGACCACTAAACTACCTCAACGGCCGCAGAGATTGTTGCCATTCGGGAAGCAATTCGTTATATATCGATGGAGCCGCATCAGACTTGAGTCTATATTTTGCGATTCCAAGCCGGCACTTCAGGTGATCGATTCTGCCCGTAGACGAGTACCCTACTATGTCCTTGCTCAAGAGGTGATTTAATCACACGATGTCGCCCTAAGAACTGGCCATTGCATAAGGTTTCAGTGGATTCCGGGACACTGTGGCTTACATGGAAATGAGCTCGCCGACGCGGAGGCAAAGATGGCCCACATTAATACCACGCCAGTGTCTATCCCATTTTAACGTCCAGACACTAATGTCTTGGTGTACAAACTTCTGTGCGATAATACCGCAGTGTACTGGGCCTCGCCAGGTCATCGTCATCACCGCCTTCACGAACTCGACCCAGAGATGAAAATACGGATACCACCGAACATGAAAAGGTGTAATGCAAGCTTGCTGCACAGATTACGACTATAGGCGTTGCCTTCACCGGGCGCTACTTACATTTCATCGGCCGGGCGGACAGTCAGAATGGTGAGGAATGCGGTATTCCCGATACGACAGAACAACTGCTGTGCATCTACCCGCAATTTGATGTACAGAGAAAATCGCTGACGGACATCTTGTCCAAATTTGTCATTGAACCATTAACTGAAAAGATTCTATCGGGACCTTCGCCTGATCCTCGTCATCAGCGTGATAGTTGAAGGCTCTCAACAAATTTTTGCACGAGAGCGGACTGGGCAATAGACTTGAAGAGCCTTGGAGCGTGCAAGATTTTCCCCACCATCTTCATCCTCGTAATCAACGTCTTCCGTTATTCTTTCTACACCCATTCCCCTTCTCGAAATAGCAGGTCAGAACATTGATTCAGGCCGACCTCTCAGCCTTTCTACCATAATAAATACCGCTCTTTGCATTACATTACCTTTGTCGCTGCGTCCACTTTTCTTAACTGTAGTGCGGCGTCGTTGGCAGCCAAAAGAAGGCGCTGGTAGATTAGTCTTGTGGCAGCGCGGCAGCAGAGTGGCGTAGAAGACGACTGTTGTCCTCGATCACTCCACCACGGCTAGTGTTTTTTTCCGCGACATGCGGTCTTTTAGCGTCAAAACACGGGACGAGGGAGACAATAAAGACAGAAACGTCTTTGGCGTAGAAAGACGATGTGAACAAAGACCACCAACTCGCCCAAAGATTTCACGCCATAGACAAGAATAACGCCACGCAGGACTCGTTTTGAAAACGCTCAACGCATCGTTTATTTAACAATGTTACAGTCGTAGTCTGTGATTTTATATATTCAAAAATACGCAAGATTTTTTTTTTTAAATACACGCAGAATGAGGCTCACGTTCGAAACAAGCACAAAAAAAAGGGGGTGGGGGAGGGAGGGGGGACATGGTGGTGGGGAACGAGGCGATGTGCGTATGAACAAGTGAGTCGTGCAGCTGGAATGGCCTCCTGCACAGTGCTTTCCGCGGTCGGAGACAGGGGACAGGAGGAGAAGCACGTGACAGATGGATTTAAATAGAAACTCAAACGAAAGGAGAGAACAAACAGTGGAATGCGAAGGAGTGAAGGAATGTAGACAGCGACGACGCGTTTCCGTGCGCTCTTCCCCCTCGGATCGAGATCAACGGTTAAGTAGAAGCGAGCCCGCGGCGGCTTCGCTTGTCGGCGGTGTCACTGTTCCGATGCAGGTTGTTTGCGCAAGAAAGGCCCGACCACTTCGACCCCGAGCTACGCTCGAACGGAACTGGAATCCATCGCTGCATTGAATGTTCGCTCACGCTACTGCCGGATCTATGCTCGCGGACGACTATCTGTGGCCATGAAGGGAAAGCTACGGGGGCGGAGCTTCGGCACATGTGTTACCGCGCCAAGTAGTCCGGCAGCGTTCGACAGTGCTTTTGGTTGCTCGGAGCAGACGCTGAATCGACGCAGCTTCCCCGTGCGTCGGTTTCGCGTTTCCTCAGACGCGGAACGGAGAAGCATTTCCACTCACTGGTGTGTTCTAATTTAACTGTTGCTAATAAGGTGTTTGTTTTCTCTTTCCCAGCCTAAACCAACGTGGATTAAAACGCGGGACTCCTTTCAGAAGCGCTCTCATTGTGCGCTCTTTGCCTCCGTAGCTTTCCCTTCATAGCCACAGAAAGTTGTCCACGTTTTCTTTTTTATATATATAGCAGTACATTTTCTCTCCCTCTTTGTAAAAAAAAACAAACATATATGTGTACCTTTGCACATGGTTTAATGCTGCGCGCCCGGTACTTTCCCGTCAAGAACGCTATGTCGCGCTACCCGCCGTGGTGGCGTAGTTGCTTTGGCAAGCGCTGCAACAAATTATATTTTAATGCGATCAGTTCAACGTGCGCGTACAGCTTCGGGTATGAAATTCTCCGTGGCAAGCAACCGCCGCACCGGGATGGCCATGCGCGACCTACTTAGTGGCCTGTGCGAGAGGGGCTTGGGGTACTACTGGAGCTGACCAACATTCCCGTGACGTAATGACGAGTCCCTGCTTCGCGTCTGCACATGGCGCGCGTTTTGAATTGGTCGCCTTAAAGAACGACGCATTAGCTATGCTACACGCTCTCGGAATTGGAGCTTCATCACGTATTCAGTTGCCAGCCGTACTTTTTTTTTTTTCATTTTCCATCAAACCATAAACACAGATGTGATCCGTTATTCGTTGTTCGCTGCGGCGGCGGCGACTCGTGGAAACAAGCTACGCGGAAGGCTCGCGCTGCAACGGAACGTGGCCCGACTGAATTCATGCCACCGCTGCTCATCCAGCGAAAAGCGCCAGCATAGGATCCAGCAACGCTCAAACCGTTTGCCGAGCGCCCATCGCCACTGTAGCTTCGTTTGCATGAACTCAACGCGAGCGGGTCGAGTAGGAGTCGAGCTGACCCAGCTTCACCCGACCACGTTTACATGCATCTTGCCTAGCGGGTTGGACGATTCAGCCAGCGTTGGTGGAAGGGTTGGTCGAGCTTGCCTCGACGCTCGCTCGGCCAACGCCGCCTAGATAGCCAAAGCCTATGCACTTCGATCCATGACGTCACAATAGGGATGCTCCGTAGTAAGGAAGGAAGGAAATCCAACTTTATTCGAGGTCCTGCAGGCCACGAGAGCTTTGGGCTCTCATGGAGTGGGCGTCTTCCACGACGGAACCGGGATGTTGAGTTTCCTGGCGGCGTCGTGGACCTGCTGGACGGCCCAGAGTTGGGGAGCGAGTTCTTCGCTCACATAAACTCCGGAGTAAGCCGTGGTGCTTTTGACGTCACCGCTTTCGTCAAGCCGGGCTTGGCAATGAAAATTTTGGTCCAAGTAGCATGACGTCATAAAGCAGAGTGCACAGGCCTGCTATCTAGGAGGCGTCGGCTCGGCCCAACCCGCTAGTTTTCATACGAACACGGCGACCGGCTTTCAGCGCGCCAAATCGATTCGACCAGCCAATGTAGGGTTCAGGTGAACGTACTTGTGTGGCAGGTGGCCAGTGGTCCCGTGGTCGGGTCTTTCAAGCACCTTCGTTTAGATCGTCTGCACAATGACTACTCGGGGACTGCGTGGGCAGCGTCAATCGGCATAGTGTGCCGGCAGCGCAATGTACTGACTGCGACAACGTTCGTAGCAAAGCAAGTCGAAGGAAGCAACGACGCTGCAGTGTCACACACACACACTACTACAAATTAATTCAGGGCTCCACGGCAACATTCTTATTATTCTGCACCAGAACGCACTCTTATTTCTATACCTTTCCTTCAGATGTGTACAAAAGAGCACCAACATGAGCATCGTCGTGTTTACCGCGTCTAGCGGTTGATTGTCTCTTTCCTCCTGTATGCGCTGTCAAGTTCAGCAGGAGAGCCCGCGGATAGCTCAACTGTCGCGTATATGCGAATGGCAGCAGTGGCGAACCCAACAGCGCACGAAAAAAAAAAAAAAAGCGCCGCGCCGAAAGCGTTTTGGACGGAAGCAGTAAGTTTCATTCATCTTGAACAAATGCAACCGATCCAGTCGGACAAACCTCAGGTCCAACCTCAGGCGCATCGCAAACAAAGCTCGGGAAATTCAATGGCAATCTATATCGGCTGTTCAACCAATATCCAAACGCTTCCCGCATCTTCGCATTGGCATTTTTTTTTTCACTTTCATTCTTTTCAGCTGATACATCACGTTCAACATTACAAAACAACTCTTCGTACTACTCATCATAAATGTTAATGCTCTAGGAATACGTAGGGCACTGGATGTTCGCATCCTTTCGGTGCTAGCCATAATAATGCCTTTTAATTTTAGTTAGTGCTGCTTAGAGAACACTTCCCCTGTCGGTGGGAATCGGTGGGCCTAGGACTGGCGTCGTGAAGGACAACGACCGTGAGATATGTCAGGGCCGCCAAGAAATTCAGAGCGACAACGACTGCTGTCGTCAAAGCAGCCGTGCCATGAACTCGTTGTAGCGCTTTTAATTCTCGACGGATGGGTGATTGATTTAAAGGCAAGCTGCAAGGAAGTTTTGGACCGCATAAAAGCCTAGTTTCACGTAGTTTAAATATGGCGAAGCCAACCAGCACAGCTCCCGAGACGTTCGATACCGAAAGTGGAAGAGGTGCTGCCGTTACCGCTCACCGGAAATGACGCAGAATCTAGAATGTGGAGAGCCAGCACGGCTGCTCCGCCTGACCTGCTAGATTGGGTGGGCGAAGACCGCGGCGTGCTGAAAATCGCGAGGCCATTTTATGGGATTTGCGTCGTAAACCCACTAACTAGGGTTACTGTACGTTTAGAACCTTGCTTAGTTTTGCGCACAAGGTGGCGGAGCTTTCTTTGCGCAATTCTGCGCCCCGCGGGAGTGCATACAGTAACTCTACTGCTAACTACTAGGTGTATGCGTCGTCTGCTTACGTGCCATTTAACGGCTGTTCAGAAGAAAATTAGACAGTAACTAGCCTTACAGCTGTGTCAAGATTGATTTAATAGTACATGTATGTACTACTAATTTAAAACCAATTTAGCTAACATGGGTGAAATTTCGATGCAGTTTGTCCTTAAGGGGAAAGTGAAAAAGGGAAAGAAGGCTAGGTGATCTTGGGGACTTCGCGATCTTCTGGGACATTGTTCAGCACAGAAACGTTCCGAATTTTCGAAAATGCCGTGAAATCCATGACATCAGCAATGCGGTTTTGACGTAAGAAAAAAAATTCCGTTTTTTTTTTTGGTGTAAATAATCAACCTTTCCTTCGCCAAATAAAAGCAAATGCGCCGTTAATAGGCAACTCTTCAGTGCAAACCGCTTTAGTTTGTTTAGTGCCTTAACAAAAGCATAGCCAATACGTCGCCACCTGCTTCTGTCGTGTACAGTCTGGTGTCGCTCGGATACGAACGAAACAAATTCTGTGGTTTAAGAGCTAGCTTAGTGCAACTCCAACGCCAGTCAGCACCGATTTCAAGCATTGGGAAATCTTTACGTCGGACTCGAGAGCTCCGAAGTCCGTTCGGTGGCCAACACCGTGCAGATTTTCCAGCAGCGGTCCGCGAGCACGGAATGTTGGTCTGAACGACCTGGAGGGTCGCTTCTGTCTCGTACTTATCTCTTTGAAGCACTACCTCAATGGGGAGCGTGGCGGCTCACAGCCTGAACTGGATCAACAATAGTTCGACGCTCGGACCGCATGATAAGCGACACCGGAGGATGGCCGTGTGCGTCGTTTTCGGGGGCGCGCACTTGCCGTAATGAGCTGCGACAAATTCCAGCTAGGGCAAATGACTATACGAGGGGAAAACGCGATGGAAAAGCAGCAACGCGATCCGCGCATGCGCGGCCACACTGTTCCGACAGCGCGCGCCGCCAGGGGCAACGGAAAGGCCAGAGGAGACAGCGGCAGCCTGATCAGGTACTGGCACAGTGCGAAAAAGACGAGGGAAAGTGCCAGAAGTAAAAGCCACTTGGAATGGTTTGTACTAGAATGCCCACAGCCCCGATGCGCGTGTACACGCGAAATTACAAACACACACACACATAAAAACACACAAACACGCCGACACACATATATATATACTCATATCTATATATATATAATATATATATATGTATATCAAGGCTCGTAGTGAACCGCCTGGTTCGAAGGTTTTATCACAGTGGGAATAGAAGAAACATTAAACGCTTAAAAAACAACGACATTTCGAAACATGCGTATGAAGGCCTCTCTTGAAATGGATGCAGTTTGTGAATTTTGTACAATGATTCAGGCCACCAGTGAGCAGCGATTGTCTTCCTGGCACACAGACAGCAATTTGTGAGGGCAAGCTGCGTGTGGTGAACAAAATGTACAGGGAGCGCGCCGGTGACAGCGACGACCCTGGCAGTTTGTAGGCCCGTTCGCAACGTCGACGGACGAAACTCGCGGACAAGCGGTGTAGCTCTACGGAGCAGGCACTGGTGGCACGAGGACGTAATACTGGTGGCGGCTCGGACCGGACGAGTCGCCCAGCCAATGGCGTCCCGCCAAAGGACACTCCCGTGGCGCTATACCTCGAGTAGGAGGCGCAGGAGAAAAGAGCGTCGAGGCGACGGAATGTCTCACAAAAAGGCACGAGTTTTGGTGGCGATGTGGAATGGTCGGTGGTCCACGTCTGAGAAGGGCAAAGATAATAGGAACATTGGAAACAGGATACGCGAAGACCAGGAGGAACGAGTTAGAAGACCGACAGATCGCAACGAGACGCTTGGCTACCAAGTCTTCTGCAATGCCCTTAGTGAATTGGGAGAGGGAAAAAAAAACACAGTAAAAGACAGACTTTACGGGGCCACAGCGGTCCCTTCGAAGACGAAGGACTATTACAAAGAGCAGGCTCACACAAGTTTCCCTGTCGTCGACATAGTTCTATCTCTGTGGTCCATAAGCGTCGTTCTGCGGGGGGGAGGAGGCATATATTACACAGTATTACAGCTCTGACACACACACAAACACGCACACACACTGCGACCTTTGTTCCGGCGGCGAGTCCCTATGAACACGTGGACGGCTGGCGAAAGGGGCTGGGGGCATCACTTCTTAGCACTCCGCAAGTCGAGTGGGATCTCGGCGCCAGAGGAGCAAGGCGCCTGCAGCGCGGGCTTGACGTCACTGTCCTGGGTATCAAGCTCCTCGGCGTGACCGTCGGCAGGCGAGGCGCTCGGGGAGCAGGGCTTGCGTACCGAGAGGTCGATAGGCTTCTCCTGCTCGGGCAGGTCGGCCAGGCACTCGCCGTTCACGAGCAACGTAGACGGGTGAAGTAGGTCTCGGTACGGCTTCAGGGGCCCGAACGGCATGAAGCGCGGCGAGTACGGATACGCGACGGCGCCACCACCTTCGGCGAGGTACTTGGACAGGCCGTTGTGCGACGCGGACGGCTTGCCGAAGAACACGCCAGCGCCAGGGTGGAAGAAGAACTTGCTCGGGTGCAGCGGCGAGATGGGCGACACGGGCGACATGGGGTGGTAGGCCAACGCATCCGCGTTCGTCGGACTCTCGCCGTTCGACGACTTGGTTTCAAAAGCCGACGGCGTGGACGCGAACGTGCTGGCAGACGACGATGGCGGAGGATACGACGCTGGTGACGACGGCGGCTTGTCCGACGACGAGAGCGGCGAGCTGGTGCCTTCTTCGGCCTTGGCACCGAAGCCCAACACGTCCTTGTCGTACAGGGCAGTCAGCTGGTGCGCCGACGCGCCCATCTGGTGGTGCTGCTCGGCGATGCGGGAGGTCATCTCCGCCTGGTCCTGGATCAGACAGTGGATCTTGAACCAGTTGGAGCGGCGTCCGTATCGGGACCCTGCAAACGGGGCGCGGAAGCCTGTCATCTCCGTGGATCTCGTACCGTGCACGGGGTGTACCAGAGGCGCCACAAGTTTGGACCCCTTTACTGCGCACACATGGGCATGTCACGCACTTTCAACAGCAGGTGCAAAGTACGGCGTCACACGAGAAACGGGTAAACACGATAACTATGCAACGTAACTTTCTCCTGTAGACCCCTCGTATATCTCATACCCCTGCCACACGGGCACAGAAAATGACATAAACTGGCTAATGCCTTAAACTTTAATGTCACTCGCGGGGTGCCACACGGACATGCTTAATGGCATTAAAGCTACATCATGGCTTAATGCCATTCGCGACGTAGTGCGTTCTCGTAACTCACTTGACCATCAAATGCTTACTCTCGTTCCCAAAGTCTCCACATTCTGACGAGACTAAACGAATTCTTAGTGAATAACAATTAACTTAGTCTTCACTTTCTTTAAAAAAATTGCTCTTTCTCGCAGCGTAGTGCGTTCTCACAATTATTACAACTCACTTGGCCGTCGAATGCGTGCTCTGGTTTTCAATGTTCCCGCCGTGATCGTGGTGACCACATTCTGACGATATTAAGCTATAGCTTGTAGATAAAAACAACTAATGTATTCATTTTTTTAAAAAGAGCTCTTTATTTTCGCTGAGGTCAGCAGGCGATCTTGCCACTCACTAATCGTGAGCGCGTTAGCCAGGAGAAGCTGTTCGATTGCACGGCGGCGGCTCCATGCCTTGTTGGCCTCGTACTGAAGCCTTCAAATTTCGCGACGATGTTTGGCTCGAAGAAGCACATACGCCAGAACAAACTGGAGCACACTGTCAAATTCTTCAGGATCGCTGCTTTAGAGCTTGGAAGCTGTGGGCGCCATTTTACCAATTTCAATGCTTTGGCTACACTATGGATTGGCCGTCGAGCTAGTTTTGGCTTCAAACAGTTTACGGCTGGGTGCAAGAATGTCCTTCCTACATACAACTACATACAATACGCCTATTAATGTTTCTCACGCCGTTTCTGAAACATCTGATCCCTAGATAACTGTTCTTTTTTTATTGTATTACGACTGGCAATCAAACTTAACCGTTTCACCGCAGCTATCGAAATGTAATGACATTAAGAAACTTAAGGTCTTAAACTTTTAATGGCCTTAACCTCGCCCGTGTGGCACGGGTATCACAGTGAAAGCGACATCCTGACTGAGGTCGCTTTCACCAACAGGCAATCTTTACAGCAGGAAATACTAACACATATGCATCCTAAACTTCACATGCACTCACCCGGCCCTCCTTCATCTTCATCATCATCATCATCATCATTTATTATTCCCTTAAGGGCCCCATGTGGGGTATTACATAAGGGGGAGGCAAAACAATAATGCAAACATCGAATGAGTGCCTTGTTCAATATCCCGTTACATTCACACTTATTGCCCCGCAGACTGCAGTCCGGCGCACAAAATGTGTATTCGCGATCTCTCCGAACACACCATTCGTATATAGCTATACAAGTTAGAACACATTGCACAGCAAAATGAGTGCAGGTAATACATACCACTTTTGGACATGCCGACCAGGAGACATTTCTTGAGTCTACAACTCTTGCAAGAGGTCCTGTTTTTCTTGTTGATAACGCACTGGCCGCTGTTTTTGCAGTCACCAAGAGCTGCAAGGTTGTTGTACGTCCGGCCGAAGAAGGACTGAAAGAAAAAAAAAAACAAGACTTTTAGCCCTATATTTGCTTGTACATTTTCCTGAACACTATGCTCCGAACTGTCCTCGACTGAATTGTATGATACTATGCTGTCTGGACAAAGTTGACGTCCGAGTTGCGTGCATGTGTACCTTGTCTCGACAGCGTTCACGCGTGCGACATAAGGCATCGCGAAAATGTAGCGGTAGCGGCGAATGGGGTACCTCGCCGACCATCCGCGAGGCCAAACGGAAAATTTTAGTGTCCTATAGGAGGCGATATTAAGTTGGCACGAATAGGTGCAAATATGCGCGAAGATGGGAGGCGTGAGCCACACCCACGGAGGAAGGAAAAAAAGACTAAGGGAACGTCATGTGAAAAATTTTAAACCTAGTGATCAAAACATATAACAGAAAGGTTCATTGGAAAGAGGCCCTCGCCACGTTGTGTGCAAATGGTAATGTCTAGACGGCGAGCTCGCAAAGATTGCAGGGAAAGCAGAGGGGATAGCGCGTGTGGATAAGACCCATCATGACGAGGGCGTCACTAAATGCTCCCACGAACCAAACAATGCCTTGAGAGGTCCGGCAACCATGGAGGGTCTGCTTCGCGATCTGGGATATAGTCCCTTGGAACGCGTAGATAGGCCTCGAGCAGAGGGAACAGCGGCGTCAGGGGAGACTAGCTGCCCGACGTCGTACTTTCTCCTAGTTTTTTTTTTTCCTTACTCCGTGCGCACACTTGCCGAGGAATGTTTACTCACGTATACAGATACTTAAAAAAACAAAGGGACTACCTCCCAAACTCCGACTGGCTTCTCTTGTACCCTCGGCCTAACTCGGCCTCAACTTTGGGTCTCGTATTCCTCAATGTCCTTAATAACGGTCGAACGGCCCGTGGCGGCGCGCCAACTCGCTCCGAGAGTGCAGATTGTCTAGCGGCCGCCTAGGGTACTTCACCGTTCAGCCCTAAATTTGAGCGCCCTTTCGTTTCGCAACGGGAATGCGGAGGCAGGTATGGGACTAGCGACCTCTGCGGGGCACCGCGCGCTGCGCAATGTGGGCCGGCGACGCTGGGTGCTCCGAGGCAGAGTTCTTGCGGAGGTCGCGACTGGCGCACGCCGTGTTTGCGCCGCTCAAACAGCCGACGGGGAGGGCGGAATGCGCCGCCAGCCGGGGGTCTCGACTCTATGCGGCGTCCTCGAACTTGCGCAAACAGCGGCGGGCGCAGGTGGCCGACCTGAGCGCGGCGAGCGCCGATGGCCTGGTCGCCCTGGTCAAACAGCCGCCCGGGCGCCGTTAAAACAAGCGCGCTTCCCTTTAACGAGCGCCGCCGCTACTGCAGGCGCGCGCGCGCCCGCACCTGCGGCCGATTAATTGCTTTGGTCAGTCGCGCATGAGCGCCCGCGGGTACCACTGGGAAGGCGCACGCTCGAGTGGCTCCATTCAAAGGCGCGCGCGCTCTCCATTCAGCGACAGCCAAGTTCAAGGTGGCGAGCTGCGCCGCCTGATCAGAGCTGGCCGCGATAGCGTGGGAACGCGCGTCCGCGACCGGCGAGCGCAAGTTGGCCCGTCCAGTGGAGCGATGGACGCACTTCCGATGTAAACGCTGCAACGCGCTGGCACGCACTCGCGGGAAGTCGAAACGACCTTAGGAAAGCACGTACGCGACGACCGCTGTTCGGCACACAACGCCAACTTGGGCAGTCGGAAGTCTGCGTTACGATACTACCAATAATACGCTGCGCTGAAAGTCGCTCTGCCTGAGAAAGAGTGCGAAGGTCTTGGTAGGAATCGAAATGCGGGATAAGAACGCAGCCGCCAGCAATGAAAGAGGCTCCTTTGTGCAAATGCCTAGCGGCGCTTCCCGTTGAAGAAATTGCACGCGTGGTTTTACAATTAGCTCCTTTAGTTCCCTGGAACAGGACGCCTGTACTCGTCATGGCGCATGCTACTCGCAGTACCATAAGTGTGCTTGCCGCGACGAGTTCTTGGTTCAGTTCGTCCGGCAAGGTTATGACATTCTTACCGCGGAGTACGAGGTGGTGGCTTCGACTCCCGGCCGTGACGGCATGCGAAAACGCCCGTGTACCGAGCATTGGGTGCACGTTAAAGGTGGCCTCACCAGATCTAGCCATTTTGAGCTGACAAGCGCCATGCATACAATGCACGCTAACGGTCGTGTGTGCTAAGTATTACATCTTTACGCGCCGCGGAAAGAGCTTAAATTTCAAACCAAACGCCGTTTGCACTTCTCCTCGCGAGTGCCGCGCTCCCAGCAAGACAGCCGACGTCAATAGCGCAAGTGCGCCTACGTACATGTCAGTGCTGTGACATCACCCAGTGACACATGACTTCTAGAATTATTCAAGGCAACATCAGTGATTTGTTGCAGGCCTGTTCGCCTGGTTGTAGTTGGCCTGTTGAAGCAAAAGGCCAACTAAAGTTCAGAGAAATAGTAAAACATACAAACCGAATGTCCGCGTGTTTGTTTTACTTGGTACCGTGCAAGAGATGTACCCCGTTTTGTCTGCTTGTTCCCATGTCGTGCAGCCAACGAAACTCATTTTCTATCGTGTTCCAGCGTGCGATCATGCTCGTTCGTCCTCTCGCCTCTGCCTCAGTGCTCGTGACTGTGGCACTGCCTCATACCGATCATCAGGTATACTCGTGCAGGGCGCGCAATATCGTCCGCTCCGCGGAACGAGACAAACGCAACAGCTCGCGCGCGGCAGTCGCCGGAAGTGCGCCACTCAGCTAAAACGCGCGCGCGCGTGAGAGAGAGAGAGAGAGAGAGAGAGAGAGACGACAGAGACGTGACGTATTCGTCACGGGATCCTCCGGCTCCCGTATGGGAGAGAACGCAGGGAAGGAATTTCGCTTGTGGAGACTAGATGGGGCAAGTGGAGAAGAGAGTGTTATGTAGGTGGTGACGTTCGCCTCCAGAAATAATGGGCTTGCAGCACTTCAAATATTGCTATCTCTGCTATTACTGAACTAACTTGAAAATTTCTTGCGGTAGAACACTTATTAACAACTTCCAGCGCATAAACAAAATTTGCTATGTGGCCTGGTGAGGGGCCCTCTTAAAAACCCCAGGCCATAGAAACTGATCTGCAGTTTTCCCCTCCGCAAACGTCAGGTCATTGTCACCCGAAAACGTCTCTTATCGAAAAGTGGAGAGGAGAAATGTTATCGAAACGTGGAGAGGAGAAATGCGAGATATACGTAGGCATTCTCATGCGCGCTCACGTAATTGATAGCAGCCTAGCGACGGATTGCGAATACACATTTCCGCTCTTTGGTGAGCAACAAGGAACACTGCTCGTCTGGCTTAGGTCCCGACTACACCACATCGATTTGGACGTTATACTTGCAGAGTGAGGGAGCCGTGAAGTATATACAGCCACAATCCTGCCTTCGGGGCTCACAAACCACCGCCACAAGACGGCAGCTGAACGAAGGCCACCGAAAAAAAAAAGAGTGCGTCTCTGGGCGCCATTATTAATGTGGCGTGACCCACATGCCGCCTGCTACGGGTCGCGCCCCTCCGATGCATTCCCGTGCCGCTCTTCGCCAGGGCATCCGCCGCCCCGTCGCTTTCGTCAGCGGGCGCCGCTCGTTCCCTCGGCAGCGGTAGGCGATGCGCGTACCTGCGGAATGCCCTCTCGACGCTATGCCTGCACAACCCACCGAAGGTCGCCGGCCCGGCATGTTCTCGGCACATCGACGACGCGTATTGACAGCCCAGTGACCTGCAGCGTTAGACTGGCACGCACTGCCGTCGTCTCGTGCGGCTTGTGAAAGCGAGTGAACTCCCGGAAATATTGCGCAGTCACGACGGCTCGGAAAACACTCCTGGTGCGCCCCGTAACACGTAGCTTAATCCTCTAGCTTCCTCCCGCAATCGCGTCGTGCAGGTTATTCCAGCTCTAGTGCCCACATACCAGAAAGCAAGAAACGGCATTGGCTACCGGCTCTATCTAGTACTCGTTAGTTTCCTTCTTCTTGCTGTTATAAAATTTTTTAAAATTTACTTTTTATTTTATTTTTTCATGGGGCTAAATAGGTCAGTGAACTTTAAGCACACAGTGCGCGATGCAACGAAAGGAAAGTCCTAGGAAACGCGCTTGTATAAGGCCAAACAAATTGTTTCTGGAAGACTAACTTTCGTGTAGTTTATTCTATAAGTTTTAATAATATTTGGGGTTTTACGTGCCAAAACCACTTTCTGATTATGAGGCACGCCGTAGTGGAGGACTCCGGAAATTTTGACCACCTGGGGTTCTTTAACGTGCACCTAAATCTAAGCACACGGGTGTTTTCGCAATTCGCCCCCATCGAAATGCGGCCGCCGTGGCCGGGATTCGATCCCGCGACCTCGTGCTCAGCAGCCCAACACCATAGCCACTGAGCAACCACGGCGGGTATTCTATAAGTTTTAAAAGTAAGCTCCGAAATTAAAACCAAAAGCCACCTAATATCGCTTCCACGCTCGTATCTAACACATTATGGCCCAGATTTTTCTAGCACCCAGTGCGATTTCTTTATATACGCCTTATCTGGTGGCAATGGACAGCTGGTATTATCGAATGGAGTCGTGTTCGCAACGTGCAAGACAGTTGACCAAAAGAATTTTGAGAAATTCGGTTGGCTGTGGGCTGACCATCGGTTCTGGTCCGGACTGGCCCTAGGGGTGGGCAGCGCAGCCCGGACGAAAGACAAAAGGAAGTACACCTTTTGCCTTTCGTCCGGGTTCCGCTGTCCACCCGATTTGATGTGTCGTTGGCAACTGACACGCGAAGTCCAGCCTGGGTCGCTTAACTGTAAATCAAAGAAAGGCGCGGCAGCAACGCAAATGCACATACGCTTAGATGATGACAGATCGAATTCCTCGTTAAAAAAAAAAAAAAATTGTGGGGATTGACTTCCGGAAACTGCACGGTGGGTTAAACAATATAGTGGAGGAAGCTGCGGATTATTTTTGAACAGCTGGGGTTTTTCAACTTGCAGCCAAAGCACGGTACACGAGCGTTTTCGGATTCCGCCTCCATCACAACACCACCGGGATCGCACCCATGACCTCGTGCTCAGCAGTGCAACTCCGCCGAGCCACCGCGGCGGGAAATTCTCGTTTCAAGATTTGCGAGAGAACCGTAGCGTTCTGTCACATCTTGCTTGACAAGTGTCTTCAATTTGTTCCCGGAGGATGCGCGCGACATTCACGCGTATCCATTTGACAGAACCAGTTTATTCGTGCCCGGCGGCTGCTAGACCATCAAAGATGGAAAATTTGCCGGCCACAACATGCACCGCTAGTTTGGGACAATCCTCGCGCCACTTTTCGGCTTCGCTAGATGGTGGCCCGTATTCACAAAAACGATCTTACACTGTTCGTAAGAGTAGATGCCGGTGAATAGATACACGAGAGAGGCAAGGTTAACTATATATATACTACTTCCGATTCCCTGCCCTGTACTGGGGTAAAAGGTGCGTGAAAAATGCGTGAAAGACGAGATTAAAGAAGAAAAGAGATATGGATCAGAAATATAAAACATCTACCTATGTGGGCGCTGGCACACGGTTTGTCAAAGCCCGACATAGTCACACAAAATGTCAGTGTTGCATTAAGAGACATTTAGCGTCACACAGTGCGCAGAGTCGCACAATTCAGAGCCTTAAATATCGCCGCAGTGCCTTTATGGCTGCGCACACTGATGTCCGGGTAAAGCACTGTTCATGAAGTTTGGTCTCTGTTTCGTGATGTCGGGCATATTATTAGCGAAGGCCCGCTTGCGAATAGCAAAGTGGAAACTTACGAACGCAATTTTGCCACCTTCACTTTCCGCCGGCTGCAGACCACATCAAGGACGCCTCGGGAACTTCCCGCCCGAAGCCGTTTAGCGAGAGGTAGTCACCAAAGGACAGAGCCACCAACCGCGCAACAGCCACACGCCGCAGTATTGGACAAACCTGCTAATCAGCGCTGACTAATTAACGGTGCCGCATACAGACTGCATACCACTCGGCACCGCCTGCTGGCGGCGCCAGAAAGGCGTAACGAATGGCAAGGAACGCGTAACGTGCACGCAAGCCGCTGGTCTGACGCCGGCGAAGGCAGTTTCACACCGGAGAGGCGCGAGATACTTCCTTGCCGGAAAGCAAGCGGGTATTTGCGGAGAGGGGAGGGGGTCATGCCGGCTGCTCCCTGTTGCGGCTCAGTTCATCAGATTGCAGCTCTGTTTCCTATGCTCTTGACGGGACACCAAGCACGACTACTCGGTGTTCATGTGTTTGGCGGAATGAAGTTGAAGTCTACGTTCGTGTGACGTCACGGGTTTGAGATCGTATGGGTGGATCATTCCTGCGCAGAAAATGTACTCAAAACTTTTCTACGTAGAGTGTCCGGACAAAGACCTGAAGAGGGTGGCAATGGGTTTTGCCCCAGCAGCCTATAGCTGCTTTCAGCCCCACAGGGTCGCATCGTCATTGCTGTGCACATGTAATTCTTGGTTATCGATAAACTAGTAACTTGCCCTAGCAAACGCTATCTAAATTCGTGTAGTTACCTGGATTTAATGCGAGAACGTCTGGCATCGCTACGAGTTCTTTCCGTCTTTCCTGCCACTACCGAACCTCCTTCTGCGGTAAAACTGGCTGTTTTGCTATTGCAGAAGCATAATTAAGCGATACCGATTAATTTTTCAGTTTAGTGTCCATATCCGAGATTAATGTAAAAATTTGAACACCTGTACGCATTCTTGACATCAAAATATTGTTTTCATCCCCACGCCTGAATAAGGACTCAATTTTGGCCAGCAGAATGTGGCATCCATCCACCCCCTCCCCCTCCACGCCCTCTTTATGAGCAACGCATCTAATACGAATCAGTAAAGCTGTTGGCTAATAGGAGTTTCGCCATCCCCACATATGCGCAGCGCTAAGACGGTGTCTCATCAGGGAACGTGTTCCAGTGCGTCTCATTTACTCTACTCCGCGACTTACAATACACGAGCAGCGTTGCCGGCCTTCACCGAGGGAAAGAACGGCAGTCTACCAGCAAAATGGACCGTCCCACGATGTTCGCCTCAGGGCACGTGACGACCCACGTGTGTGTGTGCACCTCAGCATTGCAGAGAAGCGGCCTTCTACGGCGCGGGCGCTCCTGTTTGCCCCGCGGGTCGCGTCACCCGTGGTACGTGAGCGGCCCCGCGTTCGGTAAATCTCCGGTATGCAAACGCCGCCGGGAACGCCCACGGCAAACAGGCTCGGAACAGCGCCCGCGCACGCGGAAGCTTCCGCCTCGAGCGAAACGCCGAAGGAAACGCGGAAGGCAAACTGCGAGCCGGCTGCGGCCCGTTTGAACGGCGCCGCAGTGGCCCCGGCAATCACCGTCTTGCCGGTGCATCGCCAAGACGGCCAAAGACCTAGACACGCGGCGCGCACACTTCCAAGCTCACCAGTCCTAACGCACTCAGCTTTCCCCTGGCATCAACGTCTCCGATATCTCTCACCCTGGGCGGAAAAGGCACGATCCGTGGCCGACGCGCGGCGCCCGGAACGCTGGAGCACAGCACTATGCCGTTGCACAATGTGCTTACAGCCTTCCTCGCACGTGCTGCCGTGCTTCACCGCCGATGACGCTCAGCAACCGAGCACGGGCAGCGCCCCGGGTTTGATCTCCGCGTGCTTGCACAATGCGCTCTAGCTGTACCACGGTTGGCGAAGGACCAGAACATTTCAGCCTGCTTAAAGCATAACGCACAGAACTGGTTCCTTTGGTACCATCTGTCACATGTGGCATTACGGGCACTGGCACATGAAGAGAGACACGTTGTTCAAAACATCGGTATCAACTTTCGGTTGGGCATAAGCGCCCCGGCGAATGGTTGGCGCATTCCTCCTAAGCCTGGGAACGGACCACGGTCGAAGCAGCGGGCAGGAATGGCGATAGCCCGCCCCGACGACTTGTGCGCAGTCTCCGCGATGGATCCGCGAAACGGGGACGCCTTCGCCCGCGCGGTTGTGGCGAGCGAGGGGGAGGCTTCGGTTGCTGTCGGCAACGCAATAATTTAATCTTCCGCCGACCCCGTGACCCGGCGCCTGCCATCGGTCATTGCGAGACTCACTGGTGCGCCGAAAAGGAGCTCCCGCCGAGGAATCGAGGTCTGCGCATACGCTCACTTGATGCCCCGGCGACGAGGTTAATAGCGCCTCGCTCGCCCGACTGACTGACTGGCTCCGCCGGGTTTGGCGGATCGACAGCGGCAGGCTGCGCGCGTTCCAGCCTACACCGTCTGCTGCACAGTGCGGCACCGGTGCAGTGCTCTTCTCGGCGAGTATCAGTAAACGCGCGCCCGATGTCGCGCGCACCATTCTGTCTCGCGCTTTAGTGAGCGAGCGACTTGTGTACGCGTCGGTCGGAACACTACAGTCTCTCAACCTACAGTAAACGACTAGGCGAATAAAGCGCGCGTCGTGGTCTTGAAAGTACGCTGCACACACACGCACGGGGATGTACCGTGTGAACATTGGCTGCTCGAACGCACATTGAATTGTCTCACAAGAGGTAATGTCTGTTAATCGGCACTCATGCACTCCCGTTCCATACATCATTCTCCCACTATGCATTCATCGCGCAACGCCGGAGTAAATTACGCGGGGAAGTGATATTTGGCGACATATTTGGGGGAAAAATGTCACGAAATTGTTGCTGGTGTAAAGAGGTCAACGGAATTGCGTACTTGCCAAAAATGGCGGATCCGAGCTATACACATGCAGAACGCTGTCGATTACCTGCCGATTTATTTATTTCATGATACTTCAAGCTACTCCAAAGCAAAAGCAGAAGTTATATGCAAATATACTTTGTAGTATTCTCCGTACTGCGACAACGCACGGCGAAACAACCGTGGTCCTGAAGCACGTCGTGTTATGACGCAGACAACACAGCTATACACTTGCACATTTAGCACAGTTAACTTGCATGTATTTTAACCAGCCTGAAGCTTTGCCGGTCAAACTCGGAAGCTCTCAACATGAAAGAGAAAAATGCATTTAATGAAAACCGAAGTTCGCCTGGTCTCGGCACAACTCGGTGCAAACACTTTCTATAGAGTGTTAACGCAATTTGGGACCCATGCAAAAACGGTATCTTCGCGTCTGGGCAAGCTGACAGGGATTACGAAACATCGCTTACGAAACTTATTAAAAAAGAAACTTGCTTATCGCGTTGTTGGTTGACGAAGCAGTGACGTTTCCTTTACTCGGCTTTTGCCCACTCAAGTGTTCTGTAAACTTTCTTGTCCGATGGTAAGGTGAAAGGCCATGGTGCTCCGCGTTGCCCATGAAGCTTAATATTTTAATGTGTGTTAGTACATTAAAAGTAATACATTTGATTAATCAGATAAACAAGTAGTGTGTGTATACAATGAGCTATTGAATTTACACATGAGCATTATAGATTTATTAAAGCATCTTTATGATACAGAACCTGAAAAAGGAAAAAAAAAACAACGTAACATAGTACTATATTTAGTCCAGCGCAAACTAAAAAATAAAGGGTGGGGGTGGGGGACAGAGAAAAGAGAAAAAAAGAGAAAAAGAAAAAAAAAGGCCATTACAGCATAGCATATGCAAATGCAATAAAGAACACGAATTAGTTTGACTGCAAGTAGTTTTGCAAGGACAGGAGATCTGTTCTTCGTAAGGCGAGGTCGTTGAGTAAAGTCGGAAGTGTGTGTTGAAGCATTTGTCGACCATAATTCGTTATTGAGTGCGCAATGTTCCTTTGTTGAGGTGTCCTGTTCAGGTGTGGTATGTACTTGAGCTCCTTGCGGCGCGTCAGTGACAAACGGTGTTGAAAGATGTTGAATTCTAAGCAGAAGTGTTATGAACAGTGGAATAGGAGGCTCAGCGGAATAGCGGACGCAGTGTACCTTAAAGATGGCGGCGGTTACGGCCACCCACTTCGAACTGAATTTGGCGTTGCTTTTGTAGTATATTCACTTCGTTCGTAGCAAATTACTAAACGACTTTCGCCGAGTCTCAGGCCGCTTCGATTATCCATATATATGGATAATTATATTATATTGGTTATCCATTTTATATATGGATAACCTTGCGGATTTTTTGAGACCGCTTCTCGTTTTGAACGCGTCGAAGCCTAACGAGAGAGATGGATGAATGGATGGATGGATGGATGGAGCTCTTATTATACTGCCTAATGTCCTACCTAGGTTAAACAAGAAACAGCTATGAACTCCCACAACCAAATTTTTCGATCCCCTATTGCGAACTGTGCTTTTGTACGTCTCCGTTTTTTGTCGTTTCCCAACTTTTCTTCCACCAATCCTCCCTCCAATCGGCTCTGGTCATCTCTTTCCGGATGGTAGCGCCACCTATCGGCGATGTCTGGAGATGGGTGCGACGGCATATGGCCTCTGAAATAAGCACATCTCGGAGGCCATGGTCGACAGCTTGCACTGATTTTGCCGCGGATCGGCAGACAGGCAAAGTACATTGACAACGCGCTCCCGGCTTTCATTGCAATGCCTCTCGCACTGTTCGGACGGACACGCAAAGCTTGGCGAATAGACAGAATCACTATGTATGCGAAATCTAAAAAGTAAACGAATAGCATCCCACACGTAAACTACTCTATCGCGCTATACTAAAACTCCATTTCTGCAAAGTTCATTTGCGGAAAGGTAAAGCTATTTTCAGTAAAGGATCCCTCACCAGGCCACATAGGAAATTCCGATTATACGCTGGAAGTTGTTACGTTCCCTCTAGGGAGCGTTCTGCCGCAAGAATTTTTCGAATTGGTTCATTTTTAGCCGAGATAGAAATATTTAACTGCCACGAAATTCCTTCCCTGCGTTCTCCCATACTGGAGCTCGTGGATCGCGTGACACATGCGTCACAAGTCCCGCCTTCATTTTTTTTTTTCGTTGCTCTCTTGCTGCGTGGCGCAATTCCGCTGACGACGTCGCGCGCGAGTTGTTGCGATTGTCTCGTTTCGCGCAGCACAGGATTTTGCACGCTGTGCTTGAGAACACCTGACTAGCGGTATAAGTCAGTGCTACGCGCTTCAGAATCAGACAAGCGGTCCATGGAGCATGATCGCGCGCTGAAGCATGGCAGAAAATGACATACTTTTGTTGTCTGCGCGCGCGACTGCACGAGGTGGGAACAAGCAGACAAAACGGAAATACATGTCTCTTGCTGCGGTGCGAAGTAAAACAAGAACGCGCAGACATTCGCTTTGTGTGCTTTATTATTTCTCTAAACTCTAATTCGTCTATTGAAACAACATCTTATACAAATAAGTGGTGCATCGAATAATTCTCGAAGTCACGTGTCACTACGAGCGACGTCACAGCAGTGCGATGTACGTAGGCGCACTTGTGCGATTTACGTCGGCTCTTCGGCCGGTAGCGCGGCGCCCGCGAGAAGTACGAACGGCGTTCGGTTTAAAATTTCAGCTCTTTCCGCGGCGCGAAGCGATGTAATACTTAGCAGAAATGATCGTTAGCGCGCATTGTATACACGGCGCTTGTCAGCTCAAAATAACCAGACCTGGCGAAGGGCCCTTTAACCCTGCTATTAAGCTAACGTTAAACTGTCTATTGCCTGGACCTCATTCTCCGCCACTGTTCTTCGACAGAACACAGGCCTGCTGCTGTGCTTCACTGTTGGTTGCTTTATGATGCCTCGTACAGATAATTTCTTCCGGCTTCCAGGTGCATGTGCACTCCCGTCACCAGAAGGCAAGACAAGTTATGAGCCCAAGGAATGTGTAGGTTTCCCTCAGGCAAGGAAGAGTGCCCCATGTTTTTATACGGGAAGAGAATTCGGGTAAATATAGTCATCACTTCGGTGAATTTCAATATAGATGACGCGCAGCGGTTGTCAGCACGAACTCGCCTACTGTTTGGCACTGGCACAGCGTGCTGGGCGGCCGCGTCTTTTGCTGTTGACGCAAGCAGCGATGACAACTTTCCCGGGCCTCCAGAAGCAAGGAGCCTTTGACCGAGAAAAAGAAATCACGGGGTAACGCGTTTAATAATCGCGCGCAGCTTGGTGGCGATCCATTCAACCACGCAACAATGAGTGAGCCCGGCATCTGCGACAGTGAGTGGCCTATTTAGTGCCGCTAATTGGACGCATTTAGGCGCGTGGTAACCCAGAGAGAAGAGGCTTCGTGACCACCGCATTGTGCCGTTCCGCCGTTGCTGGGACGGCCTTCTGCGAGACGACGGGCCGCTCGCGTGCACTGCACCCGGCCGCCGAAAGAAAGGGGCGGGGGGTTCACCGCAGCGCGCCCGGTAATTGTTTTAGGCTCGCGTTCGGCCTCCGGGCGCCTTTCGCCTCGCGCGCCTCACGAATTGACAAACAGCATCGGTTCTCTGACCTTGGTCGCGAACAAAGCCTCGGTCGCAATCCTCATTACGCTTCGTTTGAGAAGCACACGCGCGCTGTCTGGAACCGTGCTACCGCGATCACGAACGCCGAAGATGCGCTGCCAGAGAAGTGGGTCCCGCAGAGGCTCCCATTGCGACGCCGCTTTGTTGACCTTTTACGCTACACGATGGCGTGACGCTTTCCCTTCGCGAAAGTCCGCCGGGCGAACTTGTCCACGCGGCAGCCAATCGCGGTAAACGACTGGGCGAAATGCGACGCCGATGCGAGTGCAGGAAAACGCGCATCATCCCTGCGACGCACAAGACGTGGAGCGCGGCAGAGCAGAAAGCGCCGTTCCAGAAATCGCTCGGCGGCGGGTGAGACCCCCCCTCCCCGCACGAAGGAGAGCAGCGCCGTGACCTTGGTCGCCGCCGCCGACCGATGTAAATACGCATTTCTCGGAGTCGAGAAACCATATCACGAAAACTTTCACTCTTGATGGCCCAAGGTCCCGGACGCTTTCCAACTCTTCCAGTTTAAGCCGGCCTCTTACCTGGCCGGCTCGCGTTTCTGTTCCTCTCTTTGGTCGTTTTTCTTTGCTCCCCTCTCGGTCGGCGGGTTTTGTTCTCTTTTCCTCGTGCTCATCGATTTGAGGAAGGTTCCAGTCGACGAGCTTTGAAAGCTGTTCCCAGGTGCTGCTTCGCTGGACGCGAGCCAAGGCCCGTGCGGGCACGCCCAGCGTCTCCCCTCGCCCAGCCACATCGTCGCGGTGCGTGTCTGTCGCCGGACGTCTGCGGTGCGGCCGCGCACTGCCCCCCCACCGCCCACGGGAGAAATGGGTACCTCGCACCGTTACGCAGATATTTCATTGACGGGGTACCTCGTAACCACACCGGATGACTTACATTTATATGCAAATATTCTGGACGGCAACGATGGTTTAAACGTGAAGAACAGTGGGATTGGAAATCTCCTTCGTCAGTTAAGGGGAGAGCTAAAATTGCGTTACAATACTCGCCACGGCGGCCGGAACAATCGACGTCTGCGGCGCAACTGGCCTTCTCGTTAATATCGCTATTCCTGCCAACTCTCAACGCTTACGCCGAAATTGCCCAGGTGTTCACTCTCGACGAAGCGACAGGGGCTTAATTCATCTCGGTTTACCCTGGTATCCGAAAGACACTCGCTCATAGACGCACGTGCGTTGTCCTTGATTTGCGCGCGTTTCTAAGAGGCGCGTTCAATACACTGCATGTGCAACTGGGCAGTCGCTGCTTTAGCTCTGGCGCTTTGTAGTACGACGCTCAGGGTCATCGTTGCGGCGACGCGGCACAGCCACAATTTTACGGGTGAGAGGAGCCGCGCATGCACGAACTAGCCTCTTCACGCGTCAAACACGAGCGATTTTGTCGCAATGCGTAGTCTCAGCATCGTTTAAAGCGGCAGTTTGCGCACACTGCGAACAAAGCATTCCCGACAGCGCATAGAGAAAACCGCAATTCGTTTAAGTTACGCTCAATAAGCAAAACAATGGCGAGGCGCTGGGAGGCAACAAAGACCTCGGGGAGCGCTTCTCGCGATGTTAACAGCGCAGAATATCGGGCGAGCGAAAGGCCGCGGCGATGATTGCGACCGAGCCATTGAAGCCACGTACTACACGGCCACGGCGGAGGGGGCGGTCAGCGTTGCAGGCTCTTGCGAGAGAGCCGCTGGGAAGCGTGAAAACAAACTACGTACGCGCACGAGCGCCGGGGCTGGTACCGCACGCACCCGAGTTCTTGCAGCGAGGGATTGCTTTGCCCCGGCGGGTCAGCCCGCAGGAAGCCCTTATAAACCGGTCCACCACGCGCGCCTCGAAAAGCTGAGGCAATGCCGACGCACCGCACGCGTACTTACTTAGTCACACCGTACAGCGTCAAAGCGGAGGGGGGCAACGGCGTCACCGATTTGCGCCATATTAGTTGGGTTGCCATTCCGGGGCCGCACCTGCCTCGCCGCCCACCACTAGTAACGCGTTGGTCACCGCTGCTGGACGACGGCGAAGCGCAATTCAACAAAGTGCGCAGACAGGATACGAATACAAGGCATCTCCACGTCCTCGTGCATAAATTCGCTCTCGCGTATTTCGCTCAAATCGATTTCGTTTAAGAAAATATATATATATATATAGAATGTCGCTCGCGACAAACCCCGCCCGTTTTCCACCTCACTATCGCCGAGTGCAGCAAATGAAAGTAAATCGCACGGAGAAAGTGGAGGCGGAAGCTACACGGCGCTGGTATTTCTCGCCGCGCCCGCACACATGCCCTCGCGTTGCGACGCGCTCCTCGAGAGACAGAAGCGCGCACGCACACACTGCTGCCGACCGCAGTGGCGTGTAGGCAGCGCGCGCGAAGCCGATAACCGCCGCCGACGGGCTACGTGACCAACATTCCAGAGTGGCCTGTCGTCGCGCGCGCGGATTTGTCGCCGCCTGTAAACAAGCTGGTTCACTCAGAAACCAGGCGTTGTGCAGCGGGCGCTTCTCGACCGCGATGGTCATCGGGCTGTGACTCAAGTCCCCCTTCCCTTTGAGTCACGGAAAAGAAAGAAATCGAGCTCCTCAACGGTTTTTCTTTCGGCAGTGATTTGGTTGCCTGGCCGTCATCATGAGCGGTTGCGGCGTTTTTTCGCCTCTTGCGCACGCGAACAGCAGGTGAACCGGAAAGCCCAATTGCGCGCCCACCGGCGGAACAGTTTCTGAGCGGCGATGACATCAGGGATGTGCCTTCGGGGAAAGTGGTTCGCTCTCTCCTGAGTCACGCTCTGGGGCGGCGAGGGGGAAAGTGCGGCTCCGTGTGAAATCCGCGCCGGTCGGCTCGCGGTCCGTTCGAGGAAGGAGCCCAGCGGCCTTGGCTGCCGAGGAGCCGGCGCATCCGACGAGCGGGACGCGCCTGCGTAACGGGGAGGCCGCCAGGCAGCGCTCGGCGCAGTCCGACGGCGGTAAACGTTCCTGTAGCGCTTGATGGGGCAGCCCCGGGTCAGTACGCGGGGTTCAATGATGGCAAAGTCGCTGGATCTTGTTGAAGTACAAGGTAAGCCACAACTCGTGAAGAAGGGTAGTCGACGGTTGATTACAGTCGAATCAGGATCGAGACAGCGCTGGACTCAAACTGGGGCACCGTTTCTGCCCTTTGAGAACAGCAAGTTAGAACACGAGTGGCAAGGAATAATAACCTAGCAGTTCGGTGTCCACAACAAAATATCACCTCCTTCAGCACTTCCATATCTGCCAACAGTGTAGAATAAGCAAAATAGAAGGTAAGCACGACAAAGTTTTACTGGCTCAAAGCTCCATCAACCCAGACCCGGTAGTGAGAGCGTTGAAAGGCCTCGTGATTGCCAGGAACGAAATTGATAAAGGAAACCGACATCTCAGGTCCCTTCCGTCAGCGAGTTGACTAACCTGCCGACAGAATCACGTTGAATGCGTGTTGAAAAAGCTCCCGAAAAGGAAACACCCGCCGTAAGTGGTGACGGCAAAGTTGGCTGTTTCAGACGCGACGGCTCAAAAGCATCGCGACCGTTGTGAGAAGAGCTGCACTTCCAGTGGCTGCCTAATTTTTCAGTAGACGCTAGCGATAAGGAGCGCCAATAGTTGTATAACACCGCCACCTTTTTTCTTCTTCTTCCTTCATTCGCTCTATCTAGCAAACGACAAAGCGCCGCCGATCTTCCGCACAGCTACGGCGTTCAGTAAAGGCTCACTCACACTAGGCCGACCCGACACCGATTTCGGTCTGTCGACTGTCGGCGACAGCGTTTTTTCCCTTCGTCTCGGCGCCTCTGCCAACGCCGAATAATCTGCCGACGGTCGGCGGAGAACTTGGCGTCGACACAGTGTGACAGAGGTGCCGACACGAAGGAAAAAAACGCTGTCGCCGACAGTCGGCAGACCGAAATCGGTGTCGGGTCGGCCTAGTGTGAGTGAGCCTTGAAGCGATCAGTTAAGACTCGTTCTAGCGTATAAACACGGGGCACGACCCGCTTCAGAGATTGTCGAACAGCGGAGCTGGTCTTGCTCTTTCTGCTATTCGGCGCCGGTAACGCTCTGATCCATCGGCTGTATTCTAGGCTGTGTACCGCATGGACCCCCGACTAACCTTTTCTCTTTCTCCCGACTCTTTCTCCCTTTCTCCCGACTAAGGTCGGAAGAAAGGGTTCCGGACGATGTTTAACAGAATGAAAAAAAAAAAGGATTATATTCAAAAAGGGTACATGGTTGGGTTTTACAATACGGCTCCAACTATTGAAGCATATATGGTAGCGTCTTTGCACGTCCAAGTCTCTCACTGTTTCCGAGCGTCCCCCTCTCTGAAGGGCCGCCGGGCACAACACCCGTGAGCAAAAGTATGCGAACCACAGGGCCGCCGAGGAAACAGAATTTCTTCGTAATTAACACACATAAACGGAAACTGACGAGTGCACTATACAATTCGTAATGCGAAGTTTGGACCGCAGTCTTTAATTTCAAACTGCATTCACAGACAGAGCAGGAAATCAATTTTATCGCGCAATCCCTGGTCCGTATAATTTTGCTAACGGGTGCACACTGACGCATCAATATCAAAGGGAACAAGAAATGACACCCTAGGGTGCGATCAGGGATCGTTGTCCGGAGCGCGCGATCGGCTATAGGCCGCGCCGACTTCCTCCTCCAATCGCGCCCCTGCTCCTGTATACGTTCTTAGTAGTGCTCAAAACAAGAAAAATCCACGGTCTTCCATAATGTAAGGACTTGCGTATCTGTATTCGAGAGGCCACTAATGTTAAACATTTACAGCCTCTCAACGGCAGTCTACGTCACCGGCAGCATAGGCATCCGGGAGCCGGAGTTCATAAGCCCATCCAGTCAGACGCCAGGAAGAAAAAATGTGCCGCGTCATTGGCGTTTGCTTCAATGCACAAATTCCCACTCGGTGCTCTTCAGTATGCGCATATCGGCGGGCAGAAAATGCGAGTAACGTGTGCGCAATCTTCACCGATGCAGAACCAATGACAGTCTGCTTTAAAAAAAAAAAAATGGAGGCGAACTCTCAGCTCTTCGGCAGCGCCCCTTGACGTAGAAAACTTCCTTCGAGCGTCGGGCAGAAGTCCGCCCTAAAACCAGGCGACGAGTTTTCAGAGAAAGTCGCCCTATTACCACCAAAGATATCATCGGCAAGACTTTTTTCCGGCCTGGGAGTCGATTTCTACCCTTAATTTCTACCCTTGGACGTACAGCTAGCTGCCGACACTGCCTTTTATTTAGTACTATTTTGTATTTTGTAATTGGGTTTGGTATTAATTTTTGGCAACTATTTCCACCTTTCAAAGTGAACTGAAGGCGAAGCAGCTCATCTCGGCGTTCATTCGCGGGCTGAAAGCCATAATTTCATTTCTATTATGAATTGTCACAGCCGTACGACACAAGAATAAAAAAATTAAAGCTACGTTTGCGCAAGACGGGATGTCTTGCGCAAAAAAGGACTCGAACAGGGGAGCTCCGGACGTTCAGTACCTGACCCGCTTGCGACGTTCGAACGTCTTTGCATGCGTGCAAAAAAGACGTCTTCGAAATGTTGCGGACTCCGGCTGCACCAGCGAGCTCGCCTAGCAAGCTTCAGCTACATGCACGAAAGAAGCGGTTCGCAGTGGCTCGCAGCTTACCTCGTTACGAGACAAGTGAAACGCGAATGGCGATGCCTGCGTTTTAGATTGTATGTTATCTGTCGCCAATTTAGTCAACTTTCGTTAGCGCACACCACTTTCTATAATTCTTTTTACCGTTTGACCCGGCACATTAGAATCGCTATAAAGGGCAACCAGGATGACCGCGCTGGGGCAATTTACCATCGGTGGCTGTCAGCAGCTCTATAGATATATTTTTTGGCTACTTTTTTGGCTACTTTTTGCTACTTTTGGCTATATTTTTTTGGCTACTTGGCGAGAGTTTGAAGCGGCACGCTAGTGTCTGAGGCGGACAAGCACAGCGGTGCACGAATCTTCGAGAGTTTTAACTGAAGAGATGCGAGCCCAAAGGTGCAGTTATATATGGCGGTTATAAAGAGAAGTCCTCACTTTTCTCGGCGGCTGAAGTCAAGCTAGCGTGCTACGTTAAAGCGTATACGTGTTTTCCGCGACGGCGACAGTCCAGCTATGCTGTACACACGAAGAGCACGTGGGTCGGCATGCTACCCAGAATTTTTGCGAATAGTTCTTTGGGCGTCCACCGCGGCAGTCCACCGCGGCAGTTGACGTGCTGCAACGATAGTTGCTCAAGTACGGTATAGACAGCGCACAACGAATGACTAGAATATATACTATAGGGGGGGCAGGGGCTGTTTTCGCCCTTTGTCCGTTGTCTGTCATGCGGATATATATGTAAATACGTACGTAAGTGTAGCTTCCTCTCCACAGCATTTCCGTATTTCTCTTCGGCGTCGCGCTTTTCGGATACGGTGTGGCTCCCACCGCCGAGGAAGATAGATGCGCAGAGTCTCAATCGCGCAGTTCATTCGGCGCACCGTATGCCCTCCAACGCGGCGGCGACGCAACGCGCCCAACATAACGTGCCCTTCTTACTACGCTCGCCTCCATTATTCGGAACTTTCAACGCGCTTTCCCTCCCGTTCCTGCATTTACCAAGCTCCGAGGGAGAGGATCACTAGTAATATGCCCTTTTTGAGACAAAATGGCGGCTTCGTCAACACTTGAATGTGCGAGCTTTGTAAAACACTGCTGTAAATCGCAATGTTTACTAATTGTGCACATGATTGCGCGCTATCTCGTGCGCGCTATCTTGCAGAGATAAAACTCAACATTTACATTGTGTCGCTCTATATTGGTTTCCTTCTACTGCTTCTACTTCTGCGTCACCAATATTCTAAACGCATTTGTATTACGTATGCGGTCGAGCTAGTGGGGTAATCCGCCAAGTTTAGCGTGAAAGAAGAAAAGAAGATACAATGGCCGTGTAATTTCGTACTTATCTCGTTTTTTTTTTTTTCGTGCTAAAAGTAGCTGCTATGCTGGTCTCTCTCTCTCCTCAACCTTCACAGAGCGCAGGGTCAAGTGAACACCTGTTCCAATTTTTAAAGCTTGCTATCATACCAAAACGTCACTTTAGTAAGGTTAAAAGAAACTAATGCTAAACGTGCGCTGACGAGGTTCTTTGGTCACGCCACTCGACGCAGTCGCTGTTCTAATGCTGCTAGTCGGGCGCTAACGTCGGCAACAGCGCGCGGGCCCCGCCAACAACCATAGCGACGTTACGGTTTTGCCGAGCCCCGAGACCGGCACCAACGTAGAGCGACGGGGAGGTACTTTAAACGTCGACCGTTGCTTCCGGACGCTCGAAATTGAAAACGGGGGCAAATCGCTGCGCGCGCGCGCGCGCCTTACCTGCAGTCGAACCAGACGAGCCGCGCAGAAGGCGTAAGCGCGCGACAAGCTTCACTTTCTCCGTCGGCAGTGTGTGTGTGTACACGCCTCTGCCGCCCTTGCTCCCTTTGGGCATGCCGATCACGCGCCGGCGGCGCCATGAATGAGCGACGCATCCGAGATCGCTATCGCATCGGCCTTCTCGGCGGCGCTTCTCGCCCCTCGTTGGCCGCGTCGAGGTGACCTCCGCTGCCCACGCCGCATTGCGGGGAACAAAGCAGGGAGGAGAACCCCGTGGGCGCTGCCGATTGTGGGCCGCGCGCCGCGGAATGCGTCCGCTGCTGCGTTCGGCATCCTGGCGACGCGTGGGCCGCCAAGACAAAACGGCCGCCGCACGCCGCCAAGGCCACCGCGGGCGAAATTAATCGCGGCTTCTCCGCGAGCTTCTTCCCTCATCGCGCGTACCAAATACCGCAGCCCGTGTCTGCGGCATTCTTTTCGGCCCCAAATTTGTGCCTTGCGCGATACGGCGCTTTTATCGTAGGAGTGACCGGTGGGAAGCAAGCGGGCGCGCGTCGCAGTGTTTGCACGCCGCAGTGCTCTCCTCGCTAATTTATTCGTCAGTGCCATCTCGCAAGAGACGGCAATCTTGCGCGCACGTGCTTGATGCACGTTTCACCTCTGGGCGACGAGCACGCGCCAGTGAGACGACGCAGTAATCGTTGGGTGCTCACTCAAACTTGTACATGGCGAGAGGATGAGGCCCTCGTCTTCGGCTTTCTCGTTATCGCGGCCTCGATTATTGCGGACCAGTCGCGCGCGCGTCCCTGCCAGTTCCTACGTTTCCTGTGTGATCGGTACGCTGTAATCTCGGAGGCCCATGTCCCGAGGTATTGGCCGCGAGATCGACCTTGAGGTGGGAGCACCGTCTGTCTCTGAATGGGCGGCCGGCGGCACGCATTGAAACGTACTATCAACATAATTTCGAAGGCGATGAAGCCGGAAAACGACTTCGATGTGTTGTAGCGTTTACCAGGTGCGTCTCCGTTTGCAAGTGTCTTAATTCAGACTCCGAAACATACATGCGACACTAATCTATTCTTCAAAACCCATTCTTGAGCGACTACACGTCTCGCTTCCTCGTAATTACGTGGAAAAGACGCTCTGATCAGTTATTTTCTGTTCGCGTTTCATATTGTGTTGATGGCAGCGTTTCGCTGTGGGCACTCTCAACCACTGAAAGAACTCAAACTGTCTGGTTGCAGTGAACTGTTGATGTACTGTCCTCGCAAGTCAATTTTCCCCCCACAAGATGCCAGGCAACAGGGACCTCGCACTCAGCCAAGCAATATATATTTCGGCACGTTGTCAGGTCAGCGCATTCGACTTACGTGCCCTGCCACTGAACACTGCAGTTGCGTCACCTATATAACGCAGCACTTCTGCTAATCTTGCCCCTGGCATATACATGAAATGCAGTAATATTTAACAACGAAGATAAAGTATACATAGGAAGTTTATGCACGCGCCCTTACTGGTTGGTCGTGCACTTCATTCTGTTTCATTTTTCTTTGTAACGTCATTTCGCTGTGAAATGATGCAGCGCATTGCGGCAATTATGCAAGCTAACGGACGGAACTAAAAGCGACACCGCGTTAGCAAGGTATTCCAAGTTGCTACGCGCGATCTTTAGGGAACGAGCGCAGGCTTCGAAGGCGCTGTCCCGCTTTCCAAAGACAGACTGGATTGTGCGACATTTACGTTCCTCGTTTCTTTTTTTTTTTTTCTCCCGTCATTCGCAGCGAACCGCGCGCAGACTGACGCTCATTTGCGATGCCAACGGAGACATTCTTGATCAGCCAAGGTTCAGTGGTGCATCGCTAATTGCGCTCGGCAACACGATACGAGACGCGTTGTGTCGTCGCGCGGCAGACGACGTCGGTCCATGCGTAGCGACAGGGCACGCGAAAGGAGAACGAGGAAACGCAGCAGAGGCGCCAGCGCAGATTAGGCTGACGGCCCCCTCGAACAGGTTCCGTTTCACGCTGAAGGGGCGTCCGCTTCAGCCGGAAGTCGTCGCAAATGTGAAACAAAGTGTGCAGACGCGCGACAGTGTCCCGCGCTGATGCGTTCTCGTTGGCTCACTTGTCGGCCGAAATTCATTCGTTACGCGAAGGTCCATTAATGCTCGATCGGTTCCGATTTTCATTCAAGAACAGGTAAGACACAACCACTCCTAAATTTCAAGCCGAACCATCTACTCCCCTTCGAAAACATTGCAGGCGCACAATGGTATAGCGCAACACAGCACGTTATTATAACCTAACTGCACGTTGATTACGACAGCAGCGACGATGGACTGTGCGCTTAGGTGGCATATTCCGACATGACGCGATTCCGACGCGCTATGAATTTCCGCGCGCTAGGTCCATAAGAAGGAATGCAGGGCCTGCAGTAACCACTATTCGTTCAATTGAATTCTGGGGTTTTAGAGGCCAAAACCCCGATATGATTATGAGGCAAGCCATAGCGGAGGAAGTAACCACCATTCAATGAGAGAATTGATATCTTAAATAATATCGTATATCCTAAAACATTTCTTGTCAATGCGCGCTTTTAGATTCTGACGTTAACATTGAAGTGCGAACACCTCTGGCGTTAAGAGGCACAAAGAACGATTATGTTTAATGCCTCTGGCGAAGATAACACGCTTGTAATGACGTCTCTCCGGGGAAAATATCAAAAACGAAACGACAGACCGCGTGCACACATTTGCGTGCTAGCTATTTCTGTTAGTTTTCGACGGCTGCACAGCAGAGGGAAACGTGTAGTCAACATATATGCACGCCTAACCAAAGCGGGGTCCGCTAGGGTTGAGAGAAAACGCATCGTTTCTTTGCACAAGCAGAAATAGCCGAGCTGAATTAGCACTCGAGTGTCGGCCTGGCTTCATGCCGTCGCACCAAAAGCGAGTTGTTTGCGACGTCAAAGACGGCGCAGTGACCGCACGTGCCATCGTGCGGGGCTGCACGAGGCGTGTCTGATCGATAGTCGGGCTGCATACAAACCCCGCAACTTCCTTCTTGGATCTGCGAGAGCTTACCGCTGCAGAAAAGTTCAATAACACTGTGCTGCTGCCCGAATAATCCTTCCCTGCCCATCTCTGTGTGCCATGCCATCGTGGTAACGGAAAAATTGGGCGGGAGCCTACGTAGTAGCATGGGCGGTGCCGCGATTCCGATAGACTCGTGTCCGCAATACTGGAAGGTTGGATGATGCATGGATGAATATTACGAACGCACCCCTTGGAAATGGTGCAGTGGCTGACGCCACCAAGTTTTACCTTTCTTCTGCGCTTGTTATCGGACTCGTGCTAACAAGCCATCGAACTTTATAGAAATTGTTTGCTATACGCGAACTTATGTCTTTTCATTCTTTGTATCCCCTGCCCTTGCGCCACCAATACTGCGACAGTTTTGTCTGCCGCAGACGCACGGCGCCATACTGCGGTTGGAGTTCGTACTAACACAGAACTCCCAAGTGGAACGAGAAGGAAGGGAAACAAGAGGTGCAAAGCAGAGAGGCTAACCCGATTAAGTGTCCGGTTGGCTACTCTGTACAGGGGAATGGGGTAAGGAGCAGAAAAGATAAGAAACAAGAGAAGATTAAAAAAAATAAAAGGAAAGCAGCGGTTCGCACATTCTATAGTTTTTCAATGAGTACTGTTTCCCTTAAAAAGCGCACTAGCGCTTTTAAATCAGTTCGTGGCGACGTCGGCTGGGACCATGGCAGGGTCCGAGAATTCTGCCTTCCATAAGGGACGGTTGTCAGTCCTGTCGAGCGTGGTGCTGAGGACTTGTCTTTGTGCACTGAAACGACGGCAATCACACAGAAGATGCGCCACCATCTTTTTGCACTCGCAAACTTCACAATCTGGACTTGTGGTCATTCCCATGTGGTAAGAATAAGCATCGGTAAAAGCTACTCCAAGCCATAGCCGACAGATGAGAGTTACCTCCCATCGTGGTAAACCATGTGGAAGGTAAAGCTTCAGATCAGGATACAGGGAACAAAGGCGCTGGTTTTTTAAAGTCTGCCGAATACCATTGGGCCAAGGTAAGCTCGCTAGCAAGCGCACAGAGCTTTCCCGCTACGTCTGTTCGTGACAGCGGGATAGCAACGCAATCGGCACTGCTATGTGAAGATCGGGCGACTGTGTCTGCTTGCTCGTTTCCAAAGATGCCACAGTGACTTGGCAACCATTGAAATACGATGTCATGTTTTGTCTCAACTGCCCGATGGTAAACTTCCCGCGTGTCCGTGACAAGTTGTTCGTGGGGTGCACGGCGTAATGCAGAGAGTATATCAGCTACTTAGCACATCCGCGATACTAGGCAACACGCGGTATACGTTTTGTTTGCGCAAAACAAAAGAAGCACGCTCTAATGAAAGTGGCCTGATGTTTTTCTGGCGCCCATATGAGAAAGCAAAGTCGGTCGGCCTGGCACTTGGGTATGTTCGCGGATAGCGCAGATGCCTACCATTCCACCACTCCGCGTTCAGCCCATGGAAAACTACGCAGCGCGTACGCTTTGGGCAATAGACCGAGAAAGGTCGCGCCTTATCTGCCCGAGAGAGGACAGAAGAGGGAGCCGGCGCCATTCGGGGCGCTCTGAGGTCCCACAAAGGGAAGGCCGTTCTTTCGGGTTCCCCCAAAGGTCCAATTAGGGGACGGAAACTCCAACGCCTTGGCGTTTCTATGGGTTCAAAGCAATTACCGCCACTACTTTCGAGAACCGAAGGCGACGACAAAGGGTCGACCCCGTACAGCAACCGATGACCCGCGGGCTATGCACGCACTTGGTTGGGGGCAACGGGGACAAGCCACGCGCTCCCCTGCACTCGCGGTGACGGGCAAAAGACTACAGATGTCAAGAACCGCGCTCCCGGCCTTCTCAGAAGCTCGGAAACAATGCCAGCGTCTCCGGAGAAGATCGGTGCACGACACGGCGCAAGACACAAAACCTGCCAAAACTTTCTCGAGCACGTTTTGAGCGGTGTCGGGAAGAACAACTATCGAAATGGCACCCCCGCCTCATACAACCCTCGCCTAGAGGCACCCATTTCCCCACCGTCATCTCCTCACAATGAACCTTTTTTTTTTTTCAACAGTGAAAGTTTCTGCCTCCTTTACTCTGCACTGCGCTGTGGGCAAGGGAGAACCCGCCGCTTCCCGAAACGAGCCAATATCCTCGTAAACAGCGTCCTTTCAGTACTGGCGTCCCCTGCCAGGACACAATGCCTCAACCTTGCCTTCCCAAAGTGGTCTGAACACCATTGCGAGGTCACTTTGTACAGGCGAACTAGTGTCCTAGGTAGACTCTTTAGGCAGGCGCTTCAAGCGGGAGCTCTCGGCGCCTGCATGCAGTGATAGCACTTGTCCTCAAAGAGAGAAGAAAAAAGATGCGAAAGGAGGAGAGGTCAACGGGAAGACAGACATCCAGTTCGCTACACTGCGCTGGAGAAGGGGTGCCATTCAAAGCCTCTGAAAGTTCTACACTCGAAGTGCACACGGGCGACGCTCGCGGCTTCACCGATGCGTCGTCGTAAGCTCTTAATTCTATTTTACCGAAACGCATTACAGAAAAATCACGAGGTCCGCTGGTCGGCAGCAAGGAGGCAGAGCGCAGTCCGTCGAAGCAACTCCAACATCGCCAGAATTCGTCAGGCACCCCGCGTCGCACATGCCTTTTAATCATAAACATGTAGCAAACCAACAAACAATCCCGAATTCCAGAGCTTGTCCTGCATGGACAGTGCCGAAATGCCGTCACTCACCACCTTTTGTGGAAACTGTAGCGCTGTGCGCAAAACTGCATAGCCATCACAGCCCTAAAAGTGAAAAAAAAAAAAAAACTGGAGCGTTGTTGCGTTACTCCAGAGCAGGTCGAACAAAGAAAAAGGAAATAAATAAAAAAAAATCCCTCTATGCTCATTTCACTCGGAGCATAGGTTGCCGTGCCCCGCAGCAGGGAAAAAGAAAGAACTGCCACACAGGCGTCGGCGCGACTCGTTGGCGTCGTCCTCCCGCTCGTTGGCCGAGATGGTCGGCGACAAAAAAATAAAAGTTAGAAAACGATGAGAAAGATCGCTTTTACCGCAGAGAAAGGCCCACAGTGGGAACCGGGTCGCGCGCAAGAGGCCGAAAGTGAAACACTGGTCTCCGAGCACGACACACAAAAGGGCGTATCGCGTCTGCTTTTGATGCGCGCCCCTTTTGAAAGAAAAGGGTCGTGAGGGTCGAAAGGACCTGCGGCCAACGTCGGGTGTGCAGGGGGTCACTCCTCGACATTCGTGGAGAAAGTAGGAATGGTGGGGCCGGTCGACGCGTCTCGGGGATCTCTCGCGCGTGCAGGGCGAGAAAGACGACGAGCGTACGGAGTTGACGCGTCGCTGCACTGCGGAGGTGCATATGCGCAATGAATGGTGAAGGAAACGTCACGCCACAGTGTGGTCCAGCCTCTTGACAGCATGCGAGCACTTGACACATTCCCGAAAGCGTTCGCAGCCGCGGCAGAGCCAAGCTCGGCAACGAGGTGTCGGCGCCGGTGGCGGCCGCACGTCCCATTAGGGCGTCCCTCGCGGTTCTTATCGCCGCGGTGCCGGTGAAATTAATGGCCCGCACAAGGGTGGCACGCGTTCCGCCGCGGCACAGGCGGGCGGGCAGAAGCCGAAAACGGCGCACGGTGCGCTTCGCGAGCCGTCGAACACCCGTCTACGCTGCGCACCGGCACTGTCGGGGAGCGCTGAAAAAAAAAGTGCACCGAGACCTCAATGACTGACTGACTGATTGACACTAAGTCCGTACGCTCGATTTTACAGGACGCGACGGCTTCTCGATTAGAGAAAAAACAAATCGGTGTATTTGCGAACAGGTCGTGGACGGAGTGTTAAGTAGTTTGCTTTAAGGAGCTCTCGAATTATTCGCTTCCTTAATAATGCGAAATGGGATGAAAAAGGAACGTGAAGTCACTTGACATGAGGCAATCGGCACGCCGGACGTTCGATTCGAATGCTGAATGAAACAGAAGAACGTGTGAGGGCGTAACCACTACACCATTTACGACGGATGCCCGTTTCCTTTTCACAACTCTCCTGCAAAGAAAATGGCATGAAGTGAATGCAGGTTTCCGTGCACTGCTGAGGATTTCTGTTTATGCTAAGAAATGTAAGCAACAATCGCACTAATTGGAGCTTATAAGCATTCGCGAACGTGCCTGCTTACCCACGAGTCATCTTTGTCACTATACTTTTTTGTTTCTTTGTCATCTTGCAGTATGCTTTTCGGACAGTGTGTTCGCTGCACCTAATCAATATGTGTCGGGTGCGGGAAACGCAGCTGCTTTTCTTTTTAATGTGTGTGTGTGTGTGTGTGTGTGTGTGTGTGTGCGTGCGTGCGTGCGTGTGTGTGTAGGCTTCACGCATGCGCGAACCTGCCATCGTTGCACATAACCGCGTGGCCCCATCACCCGTATTTCTTCTTGCAATGCGAAAGCTGCGAACATCTCTGGCCGAGGCTGTAACACGGGGCGGCACGCAACGTGGCGACGCCGATGGTCGCCCGATGAAATTGATTCTCGCGCTGCACGTGCCATCTGCTCGGAGCGCGCGCGCGCAGGGTAATGGAATATGGAAATGGACGCTTCGGCGGCTGCCCGTTGAGAGGCGGGACCGAGGCGAGCAGGAAGAAGCCGCGCTCTCCGGCTTCGCTTTCACCCCGAACACTGTGACCTATGGCGGGCACGCAGGAACGCGACCGCAGCAAGCCGAACCAGGCCGCTCTTTTAATGATTGGACCTAGATTTTTGAGCAGCTCGCCGCGAGTTGCGCGCGCCGCAAGCACCGCGCGTCGCCGTGGATGCACCTTGGCGAATCGGGAGGGACCGAGCGGCGCGAAGCAGCGCCCCCTGTGCGCAACTCGGCGGGGTCGCCCGCGAGGCGCGACCTCGATCCTGGGCGCCTGTGCGCGGTGCCGTGGCTCGAATCGCGCTCAGCAGGCACGCCTGCACATCTCTAGTCCTCGCAGAGGTGTCGCCACACATTGTCGAAGCTCCCCTTACAGTGGTCAGTTTTGAAAGACTAAGACGTGTGGTGACACCGACTACCAAGCGATTTCTTGCCTTCTCAGCGCACCCGAACGCCTGAATCGCCGCTGAGGCAATACGCTTGCGTGCGTATGTGTAGCGGTACAGTCACAGTATGGTAAGATGTAAAGAAGTGACATTTCGTGCTAATGTAACTGCGCGAGGACTGTCTCGCGTGCACATGCGCGACAGGTCTTCATGCGGTTCGTCGTGAATCCCGTCGGAAACTGTCCAGTGCGGGAGCTTCCATTCAAACCGCAGTGAGTGGCGAACAAAAGCAGCCGTACTTTTGCCCTAAGAGCGAAGCACGGATAGCGATAGCCAATCATTACCCAGCTGCGCGAGAGTGAGCTTCATAGTTTTAGCGGCCATATAAATTGCAGTAAACATTCTTTAATTAAATTGACAAGCGTGATGTCACGCGTGCGCAGGCAAACAAACATATCACTCGATGACCGCAAACACTCGCTGTCACAGCGCCGGCGTGACGAAGAGCGCCAATAGGGGAGGGGGGGGGGGGAATGACCGCTTTCGTTACCTCCCGCTTCAAAGCGCCTCCCGACACCAGGCATTCGGGAAGACAGCGAACATGGAGCTACCAGCCACCTAGGCTCGCACAATCTTTACACTCGGCGGAGATTACCTCCATGATAGGGTGGGGCGGCGTACGCGCTCAGCCCCCCATGACCCTGTCTTTCTCGCCTCTTAAAGCCAGTGGGCGTGGTGTCCCGTTTAGCAGAAAATTGCTAGCCTGCTTCTGTTTCTTTCGTGTGGTATTTATACACGTTCAAATAATAATAATAATAAGAAGAAGAAGAAGAAGAAAAAGAAGACGAGGAAGAAACTAAAACGATGGACATTCTGCCAAAGCTCTTGCTCACTCGGAAACTATATATGCTCACTTGCCAGAATCGTTACACGTTCTCGCGAAGTTGGCAAAGGTGAAGAGCAAGTAGGCATTCTGAATAACTCGGATAAATTTATGCCGGCTTATTCGATGGTGACTGGACGTCATTTGCGAATTCCGTGTTTCGCAATAATGCGGCTTTATGTTTGCGACAAGCAATAAGAAATTTAGAGCGAGAAAGAAAATTGAAGTCAGTGGCAATTTAGCGGTAAATCGGAGAGAAATGCGCCAGCGTTACGTCGCGCCTATTGGAGGTCCCGAATCCAGTGTTTGTTCAGGAGCGCGCTCGACACATCCTGCCTATTCGAACACGCACACGCACACGCACACGCACACACACACACAGACACACACACACACTTTGACACTCGTATAATGCTAACGCGTTCAAAAAAGTGGGCGCGCGCAGTTTGCCGTACTGCAACGAGGCAGCCGTAACCGGGATGTTTATCCTCTTCGCGGGTCTCGAACCAGGAAAGCACGAGCGTACGGGCCGACCCAGCTTTCTCTGCGCGCGTTCTTCGCGAGGCCGCTCCACGGCGAAGCTATGCCGATCCCTACGCAGAGAGGCCGTGACGCGATCGTTGATGTAGCGTTTGTTTTAGCCTCGCACCACCACCACCACCTTCCAGTATGAGAACTATGTAACGCTCTGCAGAAGGGGCTGCAATGCTGAGGGTGTTCGTGCCGCTTTACTGTAACGAAAGTGCTTCGCGGCCCGCAGAAAACGCTCTGCAAACGCCTCGATTATCGCGCTCCAAGCATTTAACGGCGTAGCTCGGCGCACCCAGGTGCTGTTGTTACAGGTGACTTAAAAGACCCGCGTCTGTCGCGTGTTGTACAGGTCGTCGCCTGAATTTTGTTTGACGTACCAAATTACGCGCAAGACTGCTCGCGGCGCTCCTCTTGAAAAGACCCCCACAATGCGCGCGCTCTTTCTTGCTGGAAATCGGTGGCAGCATGAACCCTCGCTACTTGACGAAACCGTCGGCTGTCTGCTTCAACAGCTGCGACTTATATGTTCGCAAGGTGGGCGAAGTGCCCATCAACGCAACGGCGGTCAGACACGCTCCAGAGCCGGGCGGGCGCCCTTGTTTTGATGGCGTTGAGGTCAGGCAAACTAAACAGTTGCCCAGACCCAACCCTGCCAGTTCACTTTAATTGGAAACAAAAAGGGAAGATTAAGTTAACCTGCTTTTTTTTTATTAATGTCAACTAGAATAGCGGCAATCCCCGTTGGTTCTCTGATCAACACCGCTCTCTTCCCGTCTGTTAACGTTATGCATAGCATTTCTCGTTCCGTCGCTATTTGCGCGATCCTTAAATTGTTCTCGAGTTTCTTTGTTAACCTCGAAGCTTCTGCCCCATATGTTGCGAGCGGTAGAATGCAATGATAGTAGACATTTCTTTTCAACGAAAGCGGTAAGCTTCCAGTCAGGATTTGGTAATGCCTGCCGTACGCACTCCAACTCATTTATATTATGTAAATTTACATCTCATGATCAGGGTTCCCTGTGAGTAATTGACCTGTATAAACGTACTCCTGCACAGACTCTAGATGCTGACTGGCGATCGGCCCATAACAGCACGAAAACAAGAAAATACTTTGAAGTTAGTGACGTCACACTGACTTTCGGCCATTTCCAACCGCAAGTGACCAAAATATTTACGGAGAATTAATGAAAAGATATGACATGAACTTGCAGAAAATTACATTGCAGAAAACTAAAGCAATGCTTAACAGTCTCGGTAGAGAACAGCAGTTTACGATAGGTAGCGAGGCACTGGAAGTGGTAAGGGAATACATCTACTCAGGGCAGATAACCGCGGATCCGGATCATGGGACTGAAATAAGAATGGGCTGGGGTGCATTTGGCAGGCATTCTCAGATCATGAACAGCAGGTTGACATTATCCCTCAAGAAAAAAGTGTATAACAGCTGTGTCTAACCAGTACTCACGTACGGGGCAGAAACCTGGAGGCTTACGAAAAGGGTTCTATTTAAATTGAGGATGACGCAACGAGCTATGGAAAGAAGAATGATGGGTGTAACATTAAGGGATAAAAAAAGAGCAGATTGGGTGAGGGAACAAACACGAGTTAATGACATCTTAGTTGAAATCAAGAAAAAGAAATGGGCATGACATGTAATGAGGAGGGAAGATAACCGATGGTCATTGAGGGTTACGGACGGGATTCCAAGGGAAGGGAAGCGTAGCAGGGGGCGGCAGAAAGTTAAGTGGGCGGATGAGATTAAGAAGTTTGCAGGGACGACAAGGCCACAATTAGTACATGACAGGGGTAGTTGGTGAAGTATGGGAGAGGCCTTTGCCCTGCAGTGGGCGTAACCAGGCTGATGATGACATGAACTGGTTCAGTGTTTCTCTTCAGTAGTCCTGCCAGGTCCTCACAGGCACACTTGCGCTTAGGTGTCGCGGCTGCCGAGTGGACGCAGTCGGCGGAGAGTCTTCGTGCTCTTTGCACCGCGCTCAGTGGAGGGTGGCTCGCGGGGAACTTTGATGCGTGCAAATGTTGATGCCCGTCGAATGGCAGGGGTAGCCGGGGGGCTCACAGCGGTCGCAGCGAGCGGAGATGCTCGCTTCGGCGCAGAAGCACGTACCGAGATGTTCTCACTTCGGCACGCAGTGGCCGCAGACCACCGGCGGCGGGTTCCGCCGTTGTACGCATGCAAGTCGGGCCGCGTGAGCGTATACGTAATTCGCATCGCGGGTCGGCATAGCACCGCAAATTATCGCCGTTCGTGAGCATTGCCTAACACGCGTCTGCCCAGCCGAGCGGTCACTCGCTGCCGGCGCGCCGATGCAACCGGCCACCCGCCTATCGCGATACGTGGCGGCAAAGAACAAATTACAAGGCGAACGGTTTCGGCCTCCTATCGCGGGCAGCCGAGCTTATTCAGTGAGCGCTAACTGCTGTGTGAGAAATGCCACGCGGTCACCCCTTCGGTAAGGTTCCCCCCATTCACGTTCCCAATCGGAGTGGTTTTGCTTATACAAGGAGTAATGCAAATTTTGGCCCGAGAGGGCATGCAGAGCGTGCACCGCAAATAAATTACGTGTTGCCCATACTCACGGCACAGTGAAAAAGTTACGACACTTTTGATAACATTTCAGAACTGCGAATAATGAGCCTGTTTCCCCCTTCAAGGATGCGGCAGTGGCCACATGCAAATTTCTTTGACTGTAGCTGTAAACGTCGCTGTAAACGAGTAAAGATTCAAAGTTCGTGCCAGAGGTATCCCCCTTGCATAGCAGTTATAAAGTGGGCACAGTATACACATGACCGGAGGTGAGATGGCAAGGAAAGGGCCTCACAAGCGCTATAGTGACTAACACACCACGAAAACGTGATCATCCTTGTAAATAAGTTTACAAGGACCTTTCAAACAATCCGTAATGCAATTTTACCAGTTTACTTACCCGGGCAAAGGCGTGTGACGATAGAAATACGTGTGGTAATAGAAGCGCCCAATCCTACTACAGGTACGCAAAGGATACCGATTACGCAAAGGAAACCGCCCACCCACCCACCCACCTACATACCCCGACACACACACGCACGAAACGCTGCGCCAAGCGTTCTAAATCTTGAGCGAGCACAGCTATCGAACTGAAGAAATAATAAAGTTACGGTAAACTTATTCATAAGGTGTTCGAGAATTTGAGGACGCGGTATTATACTGCCACAAGACAAATATTTATTTTACGCGACTTTCATTAAGCACCCCCTTCCCTACTTAGGCTAAGGAGCCATCCTCTCAGGGAATACTCTATTCACCCATTCAATAAGAGGTTTTCATGGCACACTTCGTGTATAATGAGTATGTAATTACGCTCACGCTGAACGTCAGACGTAAGCTGAGTTATTATGGGGTACGAATTCCAGAAAAGGTTAAAAGAAACGACACTAATTGACACTGTTCCCATGCGCAAACCTACCGAAATCTAAAAACCCTTCTTGAATCGCAAGTTCACGCAATAGAAGAATTGTGGAAGAGTGTTCTCGTGCGCAGCCTGGAATTGTGATCGTATGCGCAGGACGCTTATCTTCTGCGCGAGGCTCATCGCAAGGCCTGTTCACCGTGGCGAAGCGCTGCTCAATAGCGAGAATCCCTACAGCGAAGCGATCGATTGCATGGTCACGTTACTATCGAACGAACGCGCGCATTTAAACCACCACACACTACGCGTCCCCAATACCACGGCAGTAGAGCACGCTCGGGACCGATTTCAGGGGCAACTCGCCTGCAGAGGTGCCGGAGACGAGGCAGAGCCCACGCACGACGCGTCTTCCCACGATCTGGACTAGCCCCCTGACGCACCCGAAACGCGGCGGCGCTCCGCGTGTGAGTGACAGGTCATCCGCCTCACCACAAACCGCTAACGGTGCCTATTGTTGGCGTCACCAGCAGGCGCCCCGCTTGGCGCAGCGGCATGCGATGATCGTGTCGCTGCGCGCGGACGATTGAGCATTGTTCGCCACCGCACGCCACGCAGCCTTCCGCGCTTCGTGGCTGCGGTAGCTCACAACATCGCTCCGCGCGCAGGACAGACACAGTCGACCACGGCCGCGGGACGGCTCGCACGTAAGCCAGCGGGTGAGGTCCGAAACCCGTCAACTTTCGCCGAGCCGGACAGCCAGAGTATTGCTTTCTTTTAATCGGGTCCGGAGAAGCATAAGGCGCGCTTACCTTGCACCCTTCGCAGGTGAAGGCGCCGAAGTGGTATCCAGCGGCGGGCTCTCCGCACACCTTGCACAGCTGGTTCATCTACGAAAAAGAAGGAAGCATAGAAAGAAAAGAATTACATTCCTTCTTCGCTCGAGTTAAGAGACATCTACACAATGATTTTCTGCTGGAAACTTGAAAGGCGCGTGTTGGTGCGCTGTTAATTGTAAAGAAACGCGGATTCGATCCAACGCTGGTTCGCGAGGCCCCCGGTCGGCGACAAAGGCCGGCGGCGGCACATGAAAGAGCGCGACGCAGCGGCCAGCGCGTGACTCCGCGGGTCATTGCTAGAAAACAACAGCAGCGACTCTGGATTTACGGCGCTAACGATACTGATTGATGGCCGCGAGCCGCGGTTCCCGGCCATCGTCTCATTAGCGAGCCGCACTGGGCCAGAGATGGACAGCCCCATATGAAATTAAGCGCTCCGCCTCTTCGCGGCCGGCACAAAAGGTCGCTTCGCGCGGCAAATTGATATCAATGCGCCGCCCCGAGGCTCAAAAGCGGCGCCAGCTGAGCGGCTGTCCCTCCGCAAAGGGGCCGCCGCACGCAAGTGGCCCTCTGTCGGCCCCTTTCTCCCGCGCAAATAGTGGCGCCCGCCGCACCGCAAAGAAGCAAGAAACGGCCGCGGATTGGGCACAACACGAGAGTTTTACCGTTGTCTTCTTCCGCTAATGGGTCGTTATACTCGATCGGCTCCCTCAGGGACCCGTGGCCCCGAGTTTTTCCTTTCACCCCGACTGTTAGGGTTTCGGGGTCACCGGTTCGCAAAAGAAGCACCCATTGTGGTTCGCCTAGAACGATGTGCGCCGATGATCGGGGAACGTGCCCTTCCTTGACATCGCCGGCAGGAGGCCCGCGATGCGGCGGCGGCGGCGGCAACCAGCATCGTTACACGGTGCCCGCAGGCTGCTGCAGCTGTCCGGCAGACGCGCGGGTGCACGCCGTGCCAGCTCTGTCGGTGCCGCTTTCCCCTAACCAGAGACTTTCGTACGAGGCACTGCCGCTTGTAGACATTGGGACGACGGAGTTCCTGTTGCACCGGAAACTGTTGCGCGGGGTGTTATAGGGATCGGGATCGAATCACGCACCCTCGGCTTGCGGGCAGCGGCTGCCCGAGGATAAAAACATATAGCGACATATGGCGATTTCGCCTGTCGCCGCAGTGTAGTGCAGGTCTGGCATCGGGTCTCGCGACCACCTACACATTTCGTACTACACGCTTTTCTGTGCCTTAATGCCGAAACGCCATCTGCAAAATAAACGGGCACACTACGAATAGGGAAGAAGCACGATTGCAAAATTATGACGTAAGACTTCCACTAGCTGTAGCGTAAGTTAAGCATGCAAGCTTTATAATGCGCGGATAAATTTAACTTGTATATTCGGTTACGTCATTTCTGTACCCTAGTACCCATACACCATCTGTAGCACGCACAAAACGTTTCACTTACCCCACTACGGCTACGTCCCCGAACCAAAGACAGCGTGCACGAAAAAATACACATACACGAAGCTACATGACCGCAGGCGGACACGAGTCCTCTCGTATAGTATGTCTTGTCATTTCATGCGTGCCAATTTCTTTCGTTTCTAATTTTTACAGCTCAGTAAGCTGTAAGCGCAATACTTTCGTAATGGAAACCATAATAATGATGTATACAGCGCAGTAAACAGAAGGATATCATACAACTAGCCCCATTTGACTTATTGAATGAGGATCCTACAAACGAACTTTCTCCTATATAGTACAATGATAGAACAGGATGTGCAAACATTCCTTCGTTGTCACATGAACACTGGCTCACGAGTTTGCACTTGCTGACACGCCTTCCTGCAGGTCCAACCGAATGAAAAATGACTCGGCAACAACCACAGTTGCGGTTGGATCGTGCGCAGGCGTTCAGATGAACGGCGCTAACTGCGTAAGAAACTGCGTAAGAACTGCGTTAACTACGGTGACAGGTAATGCTTCTGGAACTGCGGTCAATACTACTACGGATGGAGGCTGAAGTTTTGCTGGACTGGTATACAAAGGCTGTGATTACTGTGTACAACCAGGATACCTGGCGCCACCAGCTCCCCCAGTCGAGTGCATGCTCTCTCAGGATTCCTGGTCACACCACTGACTCGTTCACAAAACTGACCACAGTAAATGCGATTGGAGCAGTGGTGGCCTGCTAGCTACCTGCAGGGGCAGCCGCACCCTCTGGGCAATACCTTGCCCTCTTTGATTATAGGACAATATTTACTTTTCAGATCACCCTTTGCAAAGGGCAAGCCACCAATATAATAATAAATAGCTCAGTGTTACGGTGACCTCGGTTAGCCTTCAGAAAAGACTCCCCCCCCCCCTCCCTCTCTTCTCTACTTATCCTCATGACTTGTACGTTTCTGCAATGCTTTTGCGGAGGGTAACGTATAATTACAGCTGTCGAAGAGGCTAATGTGATGGCACCAGAGGGAATTGTGCACATGCGTCGCCTTTACTCTCTGCCACGCTCCTTGCATGTATATGCACGCTCTGAACCAGCCCACGATGCAGCGTACAAGACTGCAGCAGCAGCAGCAGCAGCAGCAGCAGCAGCAGTGTAGAGGGAGACGAGTTCTTGGTTGAGCAAGGCTTATACCCTTGTCAAGCGGGCAAGTGCACTTACGGGAAGTGCACTTCGGGACCTTGAATGACACTTTAGGCTACGCGTGCTGAACGGGAAAACAGAGCGCACTCGCACTAAAAACAAACAAACAAACAAAAACTGAGAGCACGTTTTTTGAATATGTAGATTTAAAAAATAAGAAACTAAAATGTGGTTATTTTACGTTGTGTTATAAATAAAAAGAAACAATCTATGCTTTCTCAACAACAACAACAAAAAAACGAGAACATTATTTATTATAAGAGTGTTGCAAGCCAATGCCGGCCAATACGAATGCCTAGCCAATCCAGAACAACATGGCGACATTTGATCCTGCTAGAGCAGAACATGAGCGTGTTCTATTCCGATTATTTTGTTAAAAGCTGTTCAACGACTAAAATGAACTTCCGCGTTCATTTAATACTTATTTTATGCATTACATTCTGCACCATTTAAACCGCTGGCGGCGAGGCTATACACACGGCCAGCAAGTGCGTTCCGTGGAAGCACTCCGACCGGAGTGCACTCTTCTGCGAGCACCCTGTACTTGCGACGCTTAGATTTGGGAAGGTGCACTTAAACCGAGTGACACTCTGCTTAAGAGCATTTCACTTGCCCGCTCGACAAGGGTATTAGACGGGGTGATAATTGTTTTGAAAAACGGCCTTGCAGGGTAGTAGACTCAGCCTTTTTTGCAAACGCTCCATTGTTTTCACAACACAACAGACTACCTTAAGGCGAGGGCGATGCACGCTTCTGCCTTTTCCCGAATTAGTTCATGTCGTTTCATACAGCACTTCATGCCTAATCATTGTGCAAGTGCTGAACGGCCATTATTGCAGTCTATATTTTTTCCTGTTTTGCTCCAGAAACAAGACCCACACGAAAAAGCAGGAGCCTGTGCGCACTGGCTCTCGTCACGGCGCACATAACGCATGCAAAGATGCGGGTCGACTTTTGCCAGACTTATCTATAGGCAGCACTCCGACTGCTGCCTGCGCATTTACCATCCCCTGTGGGCGTATAACCAAAAAGAAGAAAACAGCACTTCACGCTGAACGGCTCAAACGTGATGAGGACGCAAAGCAGCACAGTGCGCGCGAACACGCGCTTACTGAAAAAGGATAGCTTTATGCCGCTGTCTCACTGACGGCTGTCTCCAACTTTCAATAGTGGACGATTCGAGATAAACTGATTATTGCTGACCATGATTCGTAGCAGTGGCTGACATGATAATTTAGCGATAATCTGCAGTATAGTTAAGACATTTCGCTCATTTAATTTAGCCCTAATGTATGCAGGGCGCAGTTGTAATAGCATCTTTGAAATCAGTCAGCACCGAAAGCATAACATATTCGTTGCTTAGACACATTGTGCATAACACCAATGTCGAGAAATACGGCATCAAAAAAAAAAAACGTGAAATGCAACGTTATCCCGGTAAATAGATTTGTGTGCTACATTTAACTGCAACAAGAATTCATATCGATGCAAGGCGCAGAGTCTCTAGCAAGAGGTTACGCTATTCGCGCAGAGAACCCGGAAATCACCGACGGCAAAGGGCTTGACTTCCGCTCATATTTCCCACCGCCTTCGTTTGAACAACGCTTAACACTACACGATGCGCTAATTTAGGAGTCCTGCGAAGACGCACGACACACCCGCACCTCGCAGAATCACACTGGTCGCTCTGGTAAGCCTCGCAAGGTTAGATCTGCCTACAACATCCTCCCCCTGGTCGAAACTGCAATGAGCTCATGAACACACTGTGTCGCTTCAACCATTCAGGAGCCAGAACCAGACGACCTCGTTCTTTATCGGCGGCTACTACTCTTCTGCGCGCGATGTTGGTTCACTGGAAGGATCAGCGAAGCACAATGGGCCAGTCCCTTCTCTTCGGCACATAGCTGGCTCCCATTCCGGATCCGTTGGCGCAAGCCGTAGCTTCTACCGCAGTACACAGAGTTGATGAGGTGGAGTGTACGTGCCGGCCTTATACTAAAACGATGCAGACGATATTGACGCTCATGCGCCATCTACTTCAGCGATCCTGCATAGACAGTTACGCGTTCTTCGAATAAGTGGCAGATTTTCCTCTCTGAGCTTGCTTATGATTAACTTGTAACCTGTCTGCCTACTCCCCAATGAACCTTAGCAAAGCCGCTCTCAAACTACTGGGGCACTTTCTGGCATGTTCGCGTGTTTTTTTATACAAGCATCATATATATATATATATATATATATATATATATATATATATATATATATATATATATATAGTTTTTGTTTTTTATAGCCCATTTTTATAGTAAATGAGCGCGAAAGTACGCAAGAGCGCAAGCTGGACGTGGGGCTTTGGGTATAGGCAATGACGCTTGGTTGGGCAGTTTCTATGACTCCCTATTATATCTTGTGTGAAAGCGGCAACGTTTTCACACACAGTTCAACACTAACTAACCCAATCAATTACACCGCTACTATATTTTTGGGCCTTCTGAGAAGATATATTCAGACTGCTCTAGGTGGGCATCTTTTCTTCCTTTAGAATGCACTGCAATCCTTGTTTAAGTCAGCGACAGGCGAAGAACGGAGCACGCTCATAAGGAGAGAAAGTACTGCATGCACCAGCGATGACCTCATTTGGTTACCACGCACTTCGCTCGTCCCGGATCCTCGCAGCTCCGCTTTGCTTAGGCGTCCGTCGACATGTCGCGAAACCTGGGCCGGTGTTGGCCAAGTAGGAACCACACGTCCGCAAAATGATTCACTGACCTGTCACTCACTTACGAACGTGCCGTCAAAATCCATCGACACGTAGACTGCTCGAACAATCGTTACATTTGCGCGAACCCGATGAAGTTTGTTCGAGTCGGTTTGTCAGAACGAATTCCAGTCGCCGGATTCGCGTACACGCCAGCGGGCCGAGCCGAGCAAGCGTCAAGCTTCAGTTCAGTCGATTCTCCTGGAATGGAAGGGTTGACTCGGCCACCCGCTCGGCCAGATGCACTCTAATGATGACCATGAAATCCCAAATAATGCTCTGAAATTTTTCTTTTTATTTGGCGCGAGGAGTTGCAGATGACTATAAGTGCAAGGAAATCGGCAACAATAACGAGAAAGAAACAAATATCTGGCTTCACCTACGCTATTAATGACTCGGCTCCAGCTAGGGTTTTAGAGCATAAAACACTTCCCATGATCTCCGACGGAATGCGCAAGTTTGAAACATTACATCGACTGCCCCAAAGCGACTTTTTGTTCCTGAGAAGACGCCTTCGCCAGGCACCACCTGCCACAATGCTGTTGGCTTATCGCATGATTGTTCAACCAAACCTTGAGTACGCTAGCATCGGTTGGTTTCATTTCACTAACGCACTTATTGACAAACTGGAGGGGGTGCGGAGAAAGGCATTAAGGTTTATCTTTAATAAACACAAGCTAAGTGACTCACCAACTATTCTACTAAAGCAAGCTGTATGCTAACCTTACAAAATCGAGCTAAGCCAGCCCGACTGAAGTTTCTCTATCAGTTATTCCATGGCGTTTTAAACATGGACATATCTAAAGTTATCTCTTTATCATGTACAAGACCTACACGTCATAAGCACCCTCATACATTTGCTGAACACAGGCGCAACTCAAACTGTTTGAAATAATCCTATTTTAATCGTGCAAGCAGAGAGTGGAACCAACAGGACCATCCAGTCACGAGCACTCCAACTTTTGAAAATTTTCTAATGTTGGTCGAGGAAATAATACGTGCATAACTAATTTTACATCTTCCATATTTTTTAACTATATGATGTTCTCTGTATTCTGATATCGCGCTTGCGTCTCAAAAATTGTGCTACCTTTCTGTATGTTTACTTAGTTTTGTTTTGCTTATTTTTTGATACTGTGTTCGATATACTTACGTTCTTTATATTTGTCACCATTGACTTGAGGCATAATTGTTGTAACACTGTATTGCACTGTGTTTCACATAACTGTCTTTTGTCTCTTTTACACTGTGCTTATGTATGTGTCCTCCCTGCTATAATCACGTGTGAGATTAGCATCATTGTTAAATAAATAAATGAATGGTAAATAAACGGGGTCGTGTCGGCTTGGGTCAGCACGACTTCTGAATCGACCCGTTTAGGTCGAGTTCATGCAAACGAAGCTATTGACGTGTCGCCGCGCAACTTTTGGCTTATGGATGGTTCCTGGCTTTCCAAGCCGCTGCTCATGCTTAGACTGACCTATTTAACTAAAGGTGTCTGACGTGCCAATTAAGAGCCGGTATAATGTAAGGATTCCTCTTGCTCCATCCTGTGCGTCTTTTTATCATCCGCAGTTCACGACCGGTCGCTCATGGTGAGAACGTAGGCGGTTGCGCTGCTCTGTCTAGTCAGACGTATGTGCGAGAAGAAAAAGTGGGACAGAATCGTTAAACGATTCCGGCTTAGTTTTACCTAAACATTTCTCTTCGCCGTCTTTAAAAGATGTACATCATCTGCAAGTGCGCCGTTCTCAGTTATAGAAATTATTCGCCTGCATTGCCACGTGTGCAAAAAAGAAAAAAAAAAAGAAGGAAAAGAGAGACGGTTATGCAGAACGCCCATCGTCTGGCGACTGGTTTAGGACTAGCGTGGTTACGTCACAGTCAAGCGTGCATTTCTTCTGCCTCGGTAGCTTCGACGCTCCTGAAGGGGGCTCTTCCTGGCACCGGCGCGTACCAACGCAACAGGCAGGGCGTCTTTTCGAAATGGCTGTGCGCAATCGTGGTGGCCTCGTAAGTCTCCGACGGCGTCCCACCCTACGTCATTACCGCTTCTGCGGTGAAATGTTTCGTTTCTAGAAACACCGGGTGGCTGAAGAGAGGCGAGCTCTGGGCAGACGTAATCGGTCGTCTGAGGAAAGGGCGAGGTTCGGTGCTTGCCAAAGCTTCCGGACATGGTGGCAACGCGCATGAGGCAACAGCGAGCAGACGATTGTGAGCAGGCCACGCGTCAGCCCAGGGGGCGACCAAGCTATAACTGTCCGCCTCGCTGACTGCCACCGTGTTACAGCCGACTGATTCTCCCGAAGCCTGACCCATATGCCGCGTTATTGCGCGCGCTGATCTCCCACGTCAGTCGAGCGCTTGAGATGCATGCTTCAGCGTTGGCTTGCAGCCGAACCAGCACCCCCCCCCCCCCACCTCTGTTCTTTTTTTTTTTGCAACAAGCCGTTTAATTTTCCATTAGTTTCTTCATTCACTCGCACGACGTGGCCATCGCAGGGATTGTCCACGCGGCGCAACAGGAGATACAGAGCAATAATTGAAAATAACAGATTGCTGCAGAACACGAAGATAAAAATAAAATGCGCGCGTGTAGGCCCGCGCTTAGTAACCATCGTTCCTACTCGACATGTGGTCTAACCTACCAGTCGCAGGCACTGCTACCACGCAAACAACTTTTCCTAGTCCTTCAGTCTTGTTTTCTTTCCAGAAATGGCGGCATGGTTTGCCCCAGACGGCTCCATGCATTGCCAGTTTAAAGAGATCTTCGACATCAGTGCTTAGCAAACAACTGTGACAGACTTGTTTCCGGGGCTCGAACTTGCAAAGTGCACCGTAACGGTGTATATCGATATTAGAGTCATCTGCCGCGCGTTGGCCTCTCCAGCAGCCAAGCGCGCTGAATGATGCGGGAACGATAAAAGGACCCTCCAGAGTGGGGAATTTGTCGCATACCAGTTTTTCGCCCGTATTTGCGTGGCCTTTATGAATCGAGCTACAGGATACCGGCAGGGATACGCGCGCCATCTGTGATCAAATGCATTACCGTCACCGTCCCAGCCAACCGTCTGCCTTGAAAGCGCTAGCTTATTCATGCCAGGTGCGTTCACAGCAAGCGTTAAGCTATAGTGCGCGCGTAAGCCGCCGGTGACTAGTACGCAGGGGAATTTAGGTAAGCGTTAGCGTCAAACTAAAAACGCTTGTTCCTGTTACTGCTGGCAAGCTCGGCCACCGTTCCCCGCTGGGATGACAAGTGTCCCGAAGGAACTCCCGAGCGGAAAGTTAGCGGCTACTGATGTCAGCGCAGCTATGGTAAATGCAGTTTAGCCTACTCGTGTCAAGACCTCACACGGTCTTAGAAGTACACACACGTCCCAACTGCTTGAGGCTGCGCGAATACACTTGAGAAGAGGCCGCACGCGCTCTCAACCCGCGCGCGACCAGAAAGAAGTGTCGACGCGGCGCCCGACGGCGGCCTTCCACGGGGCACCTCTTCTTCCTGCGCGCCACGGATGGCGTGCGTCCTTGGGAGCCGCGCCCTGGTCTCGAAGCGGCGGCCGTCGTGCTCGGACAATCTGGCGCGCCGCTCCTCGGAGATGCACTTTCGCCGCCGCCGCATAATGGCGTCCCGAGGAGAGGGGGGGCGCGCACCGCTGGACAGCGCGCTGGAGCGTTGATGATCACGCAACCGTTAGGCTGCCGCCGGGGGCTGCCCCCTCCTTTCCCCGGACAGCCCAGATCTGCCCCTCACCCCAGCCGCCAGTCCGCGGAACCGAGGCGCAGGTGCGCGCTCTTGTCCCCGCACGGGCGCCGTTATGTACGCGCGCATACAGAGCGAACCTTGCCACGGCGTGCATGACACAGCATTCTTTAGGGGCACGAGCATCGAGTGACGCTCTTGTTGGTTGCGCGGCGCTTCCGGCTCACCTCCCGAGACGACCGGGAACGGAATTAAAAATTAATAAAAAAAGATAAGTAAGAAAATAGTACAGTACAGAATTCATGGGTTTCATTATAAATATTGTATTAGAACATAAGTTTTTTAGAAGTGTCTAGAATAACTAGAATTAGACGTCACTGATTACCACACACCCAAGCACGGAATCGTAGACTTTAGAGACCCGCCACGTGGAGCACGACTTTGGCGAATTTCCTCGAAACCCGAAAGTAGAAAGCGGAGGCAATGACGCCACAGATAAGGTGGCACGATATTTAACCGGCTAATAATGGAAAACAGTTGCCTCCGAGTTCGGTTCGTGCGTTGCGTTCGCCTAAAGTTAACCTAAAGAACACCAACGCCGAGTGCCACTAAGAGACAAGTCGAAAATTAAGATTGCCTACCATATTTTTTTTACTCTATTTTCTTCTACACCGAACGTCTAACAAAGGATTTTTATCGACGGGGTTTTCCCGTGGGACTACCACTGGCGCCATATGTCAGGGGTTTGTCACCATGGGGTCCTTCAAAGACCTGCACAACCGAGCTGCGCGGCCATGCAATCTCACTTTGGGGTTGATGATGATTTATTGGCATACTCTTTGAAACGGGGCGTTGACAAATACTCACCTAGCCTGCTTATTTAATCAGGTATGCTAAACATGTTTTTCATCCTAGCAGTTTTGGACACGTCTCCTCAGTCTCTCTTCTTCCTCTAAACTTATCTACCTACATTGTGCCTCTACCTATGCTATAACAGGTTAGGTCGTATCAATCTCCTCCCTGTTTTTTTTTTAAATTATACCCTAAACGTCTCTTGCTTATCTCGACTGCTGACCGGCTGACGCTTCCATCCACTTTAGAACCAAGCGCTTCTGGAATCCCTTCACTTTCCATTGGGATGTGCCGAGTGGTCTCCTGATCTTTACTGCAGCATACACATGCCTCAACTTGTTGCGAAGATTTGCTTCAGTATGTTTTTTTTGTCCTTAGGCAACCAGAGCTCGAGCCTCAAATTGCTAGGCACTGCCCTTTGTGCTACCGCACACACTTTCCCTTCTACTTTCTTCCCAATCTTGTAATCTCCGTGGTATTTTTCGTTTACATTATTTGCATCCGATTGGCCGTCTCTGTTTCTCTCACTTTCTTTCTGGTGGCTCCCGGTTGTCTATATCTATTTACATTTTACTCTGTATCTGGTTGCCAACTTTCTTCCGCCATTCTGCGTCGACGCTTTTCAGGTACAGATCGCTCTGAAATCACAACACCCACTGTCTCCCCTCGCAAGCGTCCCCACTGCATTCAGCAGTGTCGCTATCGTTCACGCGCTCTACACTAGTGTGACGGGAGCTGAACAATGAGCAAACTTAACACACATCCTTTAAAGTTCTAGATGCATACAGGAGATCGCAAATACGAAAACGGCACACAGAACTGCGAATATCGCGAGATCAAATGACGCTTGTGCAGGAAGTTAAATCAAAAGTTTTGCTGCGCACTGTGAGAGAGGTCAGGTAGGGAGATTAGAGAGAGAGAGAAAGAAAGAAAGTAAAATGAAGCGTTTGAGAACGATTGCGTCGCGTGCAAGTCCTCACGTGCCTGTGCTGCTTTAGGTTCCTGATGATAAGCGCCATTTTTTGTACCTTTGTCAAGGCCATTTCGCGAAACAGGCTTTTTAACTACCTCTATCTATCAAACAGCCATCAAAGCAAATGAAAGAAGTTGGAGCCTTTCATCTAGTCTCCAGCTAGCAGCAATGTTAGTTATTTTCCTTTTTGCCACAGATGCGATTAGTAGCCAGATACTCAATTCGATTCCTGTGCGGTATCTTTACAAACAAAAGTCCATTAGTGACATCAAGAGCCCGGGCAGCGCCTGGCGTAACGCGTGCGCTACATGAATAGAATAATGGTGTGTGAAACTAAACAGACACACACGCAGTAACAAATGAGAGCGCACGGCTCATCGAATAGGTAAGGGAATTATATATGTTAATGATACCTGAAGGCACTAGATAGGCTTGGCAAGCGACTCGATGGGAGGTGACGAGGAATGAACACGTACTTGCGCATAAAATGCACTAGCACAAAACTTGCTCACTGAAGGCCTGTATACCGCGAGAATGCTATAAGCGCCTTTGTGGAACGCAGTTCAGAGCCAGGACACTGTCACGGTACAACAACGTCCCGCAGCTCACGTCCGAAGGTTGCGAGGAACAGCAAACGACGTTGCAAATCGTTGTGTTCATCTGGGTCGGAGGCGCGAGCAAAGCATTCTAACGAAGTGTGTGCGTATGTGGCACAGACGTAGTAGAGTAGGTAGCGAAAAAAAAAATGTTTAAGATACGCTAAGGTCAAGAAAATTCGCTTTTTTTGTGTGCGTGACAGGTTTTCAAAACGTCTCATTATAGTTTCTAGAGCTCCCTTCCTGAAGGTGTGTCGGGTCGTTCTCGCTGCCTGCTGCGAGGACTAAATGTCGCAGTTAAGAACCGCGACAGCAATGGGTCCGCGTACCATCATTGCGACAAGAAGAAAGTCATCAGGGTGAGTAACCTGCCGCCATTGTGCGGTGATTTTCACACTGCTTACGCGCGAATGGAAAGTTTTCGTCTATTATGATATTTTTCTTTTTGCATACACTGGGCAAAATGTGTCGAGCATTATTGAACGTATTCTAAAAAATAGTAATAAAATCGTATTCAATCCGAACACACATGTGCCGTCGTTATAATCCTGACCGAACACTCAAGTCACATGTAGAAGCAAAATGCTGCCCATTGTTTGCTATTTTCTACCGTATACTCGAGGTACACCAAGTGAAAAGCAAAAAAATACTGAAGGCTACCAGAACGAAATATTTAAGTGAAAGCATGACCTGGGAACGAATAAGTAAATAAAACGGATTCTCTTGCACCTCATTTGAGTAGTTTCGTTGTGTTTGATAGTTCAAATGATAAATTTTACGCACCAGAGACAAACAAAACAACTAAAATCTATTAGGTACGTAAAGCGGACACTTTATAAATTACACACAACTCTGAAGCGTAAAAAAGAAAAAAAAAGGAAAGAAGAAGCAGGAGGGCAACACAAAGGCGACTATCAACTGAGGCCTTTCAAATCGTGAATCATTGCAAATACACTAAGCTTTCTGTCGTGCTCTACACTGATATTTCAGAAATCGGCTTCCTCAAAGTCCCCTCAACAAGGCAACAACTTCATGCAAGCTCCGATGATGTGCAAGGTTGAATGGCGCAAGGGCCCTGCTAGCTCTGAATAAAAAGTCAGTTTCACCCGAAAGGCGGAGCATCGATTGCGATAGCAAATTAGTAGACAGCTATACGAAGTAAGACCCGTATAAACTTGGAAAACATTCGCTAACTGAAGTAACAAGCATGGCGTCAACGCGCGCAAGCAAACATGGAACTCATGATGAGCGCGGACGCGCTGTCAAAAGGCTGGCGTGAGGCATTGCGGCAGCAGCAGCGAGCGAAGTGACCTTAGCGCGGTCTATCGCTTAAACACAAGAGCTGCGAGAACACAGCGCGTACGAAGGTTTGAGCCATCTGCAGATCCCTTTCAAGATATACGGCGCGCGCGGCGATGCAAAGCACGCACTTGTTGGCGGAGTCGAATCCGCCCACTCCCTCCCTCTTGCGCTGCCTCCCCGCTTTCCTCCACATATGGCGCGCGAGATTGGACCGCGATCGTCAGTTCCCTTTGCGCCAGCTCGCGAAATGCGCAGTTCCTTCGCGCGACCGAAGACGGCGCGTTTGCTCTCAGCTTTCTTTCTTCGCGCGCGTCAGATTAAGCCGCGATCGCCGGCTTGCACGCTTCCACTCGCACATACAGCGCGCGGCGACGATTTTATCGCGCTTGGCCTTTATACAGAACCTCACGGCGACGCCGACGGTAGAGAGAGAGAGAGAGAATGAAGAGGAAAGGCAGGGAGGTTAACCAGATATGAGTCTCCGGTTTGCTACCCTACACTGGGGATGGGGGATAGGGGTTAGAAAGATGACAGAGAGGGAAACGCAAAAAAAAAAACGAACGCGCACACATGGGGACACACACACAAAAGGCGTTCCAGTTAAAGTCGTTCACACAGGCCGGTAGATCGCAAGAAGCGCAAAAGCGCTTGCACGGCCTTCTTCTGTGACGGTAGGTCCTTTCAATGTTGCAGAATTCTTTTTTCGGATAGTGGTTGGTCGTCCAGTTGGTCTAGTTCCTGGCTGAGGCATGCCCTCTGTGGACTGTGGACGGTAGAAATGCGCCTGGAGTGTCCATATAATTGCTATCACAATAAAATATCTGTCCACTTTACACGCTTTAACAGATGCGGTTGACAGATTTGTTACGAGTTTTTGCTGCATGGTGACAGCGGTAAACTTAGAATTACGTATTCCTGCAACAGCGGCAGAAGTTTATTGCTTTCTACTTTAAAGGCAGAATATTTCGTTCGGATTTAAAGGCAGAATATTTCGTTCGGATCACTTCTGCATTTCAGATTTAACTTATTAGGAAAACGGGGGTGGCCGCGAGGCCAAGCTTGCACCCAAATGAGCAGTAGCTGAAAAAATAAAGGCTGGGCGAGTTTGGCACCGATTTATACTGTGGGTTGCGCCAAAACACACAGCGGAATGGGAAACTGAGCGACGGCGTGTAGTTTGTTCCTTCTTCGCTTATTCGTGTTCTTTGTGCGCGACCCATAATGTGAGCCGTAGCTGGCCGAACAAGTAGGGCACGATGACGAGCACAAAGACGATGACGTAAAGACAAAAACATGACGACGAAGGATCACATTTCGCGTAGTGGGGACAAAGAACCTTTTTTGGGGGGAACTTCTAACAAAGAAACGTGATGATGATGATACCTGCCGCATACGCAACGCAAGTTGACTGCATTTTCCTCAACCACTGTCGGTGTAGAAAGGGTCATAGACGACCCGCAATGACGTCACCGCATACTGAGCAATGGGATTGTCCGCTGCCGCCGTCTGAAAAGAGTGCAGGTAACGGAGGTTTGTGCGTAACGCAGCAATGACGCTGATGACATCGCCTACAAGCTGTCAGTACGGCGTCCGTGGCTCAGAAGTGCCCCCTCCCGTCTAAACGTTAAAGAGCCATTGTTTCCCAGCTACGCCGAGACAGCGAAGGTCGACTCGCAAGTCCCACAGACGAAAATAATTTCCCACTATACGTTCCAGTAACCGATTAGCGCGTGCACGGCTGACCGCTGAAAGCACGGCCCATGAATCAGGATTGCGACACTTGTAATGATAACAATCGCAGCTCTTGTATACTTCTCTCGCGAATAAACCCAAACGAGCCCTGACCCCTTGCTCGACCATCGTTCTGTAAACATGATATTGTACGTGACGAGAGAAAGAGCACTCGGGATTTATTCGCACAGCGATCGCTTCCCCGCGGTTCGAATATGCTCGAATTACGGGTCTCGCATGTCATCGAGAAATGCGTACACGATGCGCATTTTCTTCGCGCACCCGTAAACGTTTCGAACGCGCTCCATCATTGCAGTCCTTGGACCACGAGCCTCGCGAAGACCTCGGCGCTGGCGCACACCATGCAGTGTCCATTGCCGCGACGCCGACAGATCGTTTTCTTTCGCGCATGCGTGCCGCGCTCGGCGACGCGAGGTGCGTGCCGAGTGCCGGCAGTCTATTTTCCAATTTACGGGGCAACGGGCCCGTGTCACGTTCCCGCAAACTTTCATAGCGCTGGAAATGCGACAAAATACGTTGCCCAATCGCCGAGAAGCGTGGTCACAACATAAATATTCCGCTCTTGGTGCCAAGAGCCATCCTCCGCCGAGCAGCTGCAGCAAGCGCCCCAGAGGCTCCGTCGATTGCGCAAACGCGGCCCAGTGCAACGCCTTTCCGCTGCGTGGACGGCGAGCGACGCAGTTGGCTTCGCCGCTCACGGCGCAGCACTGCACGCACCACCACGGGGAAAGCGCTGCCAAGCCGAAGTGGCCCTGAATCGCTGCGTCCAGCGCAAGAAAAACTACGACGCGCATCGCGAGCTGTTCTCGCTGCGAACGTCGCTTGCAATAGCAGAGAAACATTAGGAGCTCCTTTTCTGTTTACGCACGAAAGTTCTTTTTTTTTTTATGGGCGCAGTGGCGTAATGAAACGGGATTATCTGAAAGTAACTATACTTGAACCTTGAGAGAACGCAGACAAGTGTCACTATCAGCATTGTCAATTTTTTTAGTGACACTCGTTCGCATTTGCGCGTCCGCAACTACTTGCGTCGTTACGTTGGTGTGATTGTACAGGCCAGGATTTGTACTACAACCTATGTCACTACAAGCTATACAGCTACTAGTATTGCACTCTCTAAACATGCGTAGAATGCAGTCTTCTTTTTTTCCCGCTGTTTTAATTTAAAATGGTGTGATGAGCTTGATGAGTTCTCAAGGCAGGCGAACGCATATACCCGCCCCAAATACCTCACTTTTATACTTTTAAAAATGCACCCGAAGTCAATGTAAGGACTGAATAACGTGCGTTATGTATGAAACGGACATCTGGGACATGAAAGACTCCGTAGCGCAGTGCTCCAGATTACCTTTGACTAGCAGGGGTGCTTGAACGATCACCGAAAACTCCCTACATACATTGGCATTCTAGCAATCTGCGTCCATCGGAACGCAGCTACTGTCGGAAGTCGAACGTGCGACCAGCATCAACGCCACATTCTGGCTAAACAGAATCGATCGACAACAATTCGATCCAGCCGCTATGGCGTTTAGCTGTTGCTCAGTGCGTAGCCGCAGGTTCAATTGCCGACCAAGGCAGCTGCATTGCGATAACGGAATGTAAAAAGCGCTCGTGCGCAGTCCCTTTTTGGGTGCACTTGAACGAGACCCAGTTGGTCGGAATCAATACAGAGCCCCGCAATACGGCGTTCGTTACTTTGGACTCAAATTTCAACTAGTTGCTTGATACTTAGTTAAGACATTGCTGCGTAAATGAAACAGACACAAAGAATATAAGACCGGACACCACGGGTGCTACATTAAACCCCATAATTAACGAAAAACAGCCAATAGTTGCCTAGCGCCCCACATGATCAAGTCACGGAGGGGCTAAGCCCACCACCAGAGATCCATGCGAATTAGCTTAAAAGGGCACTCTTTTCCTCTCAACCGAGCTACACACTTGATGGCGGTGCGGCAAGCGCTGGCGAAATATGAGAATGCGCAACCCTCCAGCTAGCACAAGTAAACACCGAAGGAAAGTACCGACCAATGGGCTCATGAACTCGAGTGAAGGAAAAACGTTGAACGAAGAGAAGAAGAAAAAAAATAGACCAGAAAAGAAACACGGCATGAGAATTAACACAAAAGAGACATGCCGCGCCTGCCCTCTACACGGGAACTTAATCATGCGGGGCAGGTTGCAGAAGCGCTCTCCGCATCTTGATGGCATCGTTAAGCGACGAACGGTCAACTAAAAGCAAGTTGGAGGCGAGAATTGCATTCCGAGACGGACGTCGTCTTCACAGGTGAATGGACGTGCACACGCAACCCTATGGCGGAAGGTGAACCTTTGCCGATAACGCTGCAGTAAAGTGCAGGCTTGCGATTATTGTTAAAACAACAGGACGACGCGGAGATTTGTTTCACATGCCTTTGTGTTCGCATCTCTGTAAATGGACGTACTGAACAATGAGACACACTGCAATGCCCTAACCGAAGCTCGTGTGGCTGACACAGAGGAGCCGAGAATGACACAAGCAAGAGCACCTACGCTAAAACGAGCCGAGCACTTTCACTAAAGGAGCAGAGACCACGGTATGTGAAACAGCTTTCTGTGGAAATCGGAAGGAAAAAAAAATACGAACAGCGCATCAAGATCCCGCGTGCAGAATTGACGAAAGCAATGACGAAGAAGAGAAGGAAAAAAGAAACGTGCGAAAATAGAACAGCGGCGCGAAGCGTTCGTATACACAAGGGAAGGCCCGCAAGAGCGCGTGCTCCTGCGACGCTCAGGGCACGTGCCGAGCAGCAGCAGCCCCTCGACGTCGCACGAGCACGCTTCCCATCCACCACTCACCATTCCCAGAGTCATCCGTACAGCAGCGGCGACCCGGTCCGAGCGACTACGGCGCACAGACTAATCCGGTCTAGCGCGCGGCCAGCGTCTTGGCTTGCAGGCGGCCCACAAGGCGCAGCACGCGAGTCCAACATGTGAGAGCAGTGTATCCAGCAGCAGCGCGAAGAGCGGCCAAGGTGTGCGCGCATCGGCCGGACGGCAACACTCGGAGCACGTCCGCACCGCAAGTTGCCCGCGACGCGTCTGTAGGTAAGCGTCTTCGCCCCTTCGCGCCGGCGGGAAACTGCATGTGCTTCCAAGGTCCCGTGACGTCAGTGATTACCTGACTTACGAGGCCCTCCCACTTTCTCCTTGCGTCTTAACCTCCTTGCGGCGGACGTCACCTCCTCTCCGCGCCTGAATGAAGGGGGCGAGGGGTGGCCATTGAGTGGACCACGCGTGGTCGGCTCCAGCTGTTTGGCACTCCAGGTGCCGCCAAAGGGCCGTTGCCCGAAGCACCTGCCGCCCGCGGTCCACGGACCGGCGGAGGAACGCAGTGGCTTCCGCATTGCCGGCGGGCCGAGCCAACACTGTCCGACTTAACTGGCAAGCTCACTGGCAGGCTTCTCGAAGCACTGAGATGCGAAACCGCGCCGCTACGATATGGTCGGCTAAACGAAAGCTGTCGCAGAAACGCTCGTTTTTTGGCCTCGAGGGAAAAACTCGCCAGAACATATACGCACTTCCGACGATCGTCTTTCGCGATCGCGCGTTTCTCTTCCTTTCTTTTTTATCCACTATACGATTTCGAAAATACGGAAGGCGGTGCCAAATTGCTAGGATTCTCAGAGGCGGACGGAGAGTGCATTCCGCGGCACCGTTAGCTGGCCGCATTCTCTGCGCGGACTGGCTCTACTACCTCGCGGGGTCTAAGGTTGAGACGGACGGAATAGGCTTGGGATAACTAGGAATGGGTGCGTGAGTTCAGAGATGCCTGCTTTTTCGCGTGAGCGTGTCGTTGCGCCGCATCACCACTGAAATTCGCGCGTCGAACAGAGTAGCAGTAGTTGGGCGGGTGATGGACACGAAGGTTGAAGTTTCGGCATGGGAAAATGTTCCGGTAGGTGGTTGTGTAAGTGGTTTTCATGACTGAGCAACGCGCTATCGCTTAAGCTGTTCAAGGGTGAAGTAACTACTTGGACGACGCTTCTTTTCTTACATTTTGCTCCCCATCTACTTTTCAGTACCACTGTTATGAACTGAGAAATGACGTGGGATTTTAGTTAAGTTCATATCTATCGCCCAAGCCCCGAGCTATCGTTCTATTGGCCTTTGCTAACCTTTAGACCTGGCACAAAACACCATATTGTCAGTTAAAGGATACAAATATCCTGTTTATTTATTCATCCTCAATCGCCGAGACATCATGGAGGCGGAGGTGGTAACAACAAATTGGAAATATTATTAAAATTAAAATTTCGATCACGTGGGATTCTCTAACGTGCACACAAAGCACGGGAAAAACGCGGTGAGCGTCGGTGGACAAATGTGATGCTTGAATAGTAGTGCATGCTATGCATGGCAGTAGCAAAGAAAAAGAAAAGTACGCGTCCTAAGCCAATTTGATAGCGTGTATTCCTCATTTCTGACACGGATACTTATCAGGCTGACGCAGCGGGACTGAGTTGCGTCTTTGTGTAGCGTGGCTCATAGCTAGTGACACGGTGGAAGCAATCAAGTTTACTTCTCTTTCGCACGTAACGATAGCACTATATATGGTCACCCGATTCCCTACGAGATAGAACACAAGACCGCAATAAATTTAATAGCGACAGACCCGATCGAGGCTGTACGTGTAGAGCGTAGTGTTAATTCATTAGAATAGAGCGTTAGAACGTGATGATGCAGTGTATAAGTAAGTGTTTTACCGCAACCAAGTTCACCGGGAAAAATGTGCAGCAAGCTTCCGGAGCTAGCTCCGGCTTGCCGTGTCGACAAATTCACCTACTGGCACGGTTTTTCACACAGTCCTATCGGCTTTGTGAAACAAGCTTCGTGGAGCTAGCGTGCGGCGCTGCAGCAGAATCGTACACGTGACGTCACACCTGAGAAAGCAGGGAATAGATCCATATAGAACGAGGTCGTTACATGCATAGGTAACCGTATAATATAGAGACAGAAGTTTTAATTACGAGAAAGAAGATCACGGAGCGATCGGCAAAATGCTTGACTGCAATCGATCTAGTAAAAACCTGATAACGCAGGCTGGGTGACTATTTGCCGCATCAGAGCTTCAAAGCAGACGCCAATAACAATAAATCGTCATCTTGTGCTAATATAAGGTCGAACCAAATATTGTCTATTAGTTCCAACAGCAAGTAGTACACAAGCTATACCGTCCACTAGCGTCCACTCGTGGTGTACATTAGTGGAGTGCAATCAGCCAACACGCGGTCTTCTACCTCGAGAACCCGTCCACGGAAAGCGGGGGGAACACGTGCTCAAGAATCACACTAGTCGTTACAGAAAACATGGCGGTGTGGCGCTCAAGAAGCGCGAACATGCATTTACGGCATTGTTGGTCGGAAAGAGATCAAGTGGGACAAAAGAAAATATGAATGCATCACGAGAGGTCCGATTTCCAAATTCCCGTCACATCACTCCGAGTCCCAAGCGCCTGGAATGTATACCCCCTTTCCGGCAACACCTGTCCTTCAAATCTCCAAGTGTCACTGCATCCCCGTATTTTTTCTCTCGTTTTTTTTTGTCATCCCCTGTACTTGGTCCCTTCTTTTCCCTTGTTTTACTCAAAGACCGATGAAGTAGAATCTAAAAAGAGAGCTGTAATTTCTTAAGAATGTATATTTTGGCCTTCCACTGGTTTTGTTCGCTGCTGGCCCACACCTTGCTTCTTGTTGTGAATGTTCAGCGGAGCCGTGCTCACTCTAAACGGTTGCAAAAATGTTAAGTGGAGCAGCGCGAAGCAGGACAGAGGGACACAGAGAAGACGGGGACGAGCGCTTACTGCCAATTGAAATTTTATTGTTTGATGCATTATAGAACGAACATATATTAAATGTTAGTTGATAAATAATTGTTAAAGCGATCAAGGGGTTTAGTGGCATTATGCTCAGACACGATGTATACTCTGGAAGCTCATTCCATGTCAGAGAGCACGCGGTAAAGCCGATGATTTAAGAGCATCAGCGTTTCCGCAAATCCACGCGAAGCTGATGTTATTGCGTAATGTGCATCATGACTGATTTCTGCATGGTGTTTCCTTTTGTCGCTAACAGAACGATTTAAAACCACCAGTGGCATGCAGCTAATTTCTACTACTTAACCAAGATTACCCTCAGATGTTGACATTAATTTGCGCGAAGAAGTAAAATGAATATACGAATAATTAACAAAGTTTCACTAATTAACTTTTAAACGAATTGCTTTACCGCCCCTATTGCAATTTACGAATTCTGGCCAATGACTTCGAAATTCGCATCGACCTGAGACAAATTCGGAGGATGACTCCAGTTTCGATATATGCGTGCCCAAAGTTTCCGATGGAAGGCATGGGTGTTCAAGTAATTTTGAGCTTCACTGCATAAAGAGACGTTCTGCTAGAAAAGTAAGTGGAACACTGTCTTTTTACCGCAAGTTCGACAGCCCTTATCTCAGAACTGGTGTTAGTCTCAACATTCATTCCGAGTGGATATGCCTTGTCAAATCGCTGGCTTCAATTCGTGTATTGCAATATGTGCGCTAAAGTAATTAGTTAAAAAGTTGATTAGAAATTTTTTAAAAACCAGTTGGTGATGTATTTTGATTTCCAGTGCTAGTAATGTGCGCCTCTTCGAGTAATGTTGCTCCAGGAGTAGAATTGTGCTATATGCCACAGGGAATTTAAAAAAAAATTGTTACCGCAAAAAAGGAAAAGAAAGAAATAGAGAGAGAGAGAGAGAGAGGAGGGAGGGAGGGAGGGAGGGAGGGAGGGAGGGAGGGGGAAAGAGGCAGTGATGCATAGAAAGGCAGGGAGGTTTTAAAAAAAGTGAGCCGAAACAGCCTGTATATACCAGGTGTCTCGCTAAAAAAAAGACAGTCACTTGGCATATACAGGGTGTTTCAGCTAACTTTAGCCAGAGCTTAAAAATATGCCGATGTACTCTAAGACGACGCGACCAAATGCATGTTGCACACTTTTGTATATAGTGTGTCACGCTATCTCTTGTATTTTGCCTAATTATATAATTAATCAAATTTAATTAACCCGCCGTGGTTGCTCAGTGGCTATGGTTTTAGGCTGCTGACCACGAGGTCGCGGGATCAAATCCCGGCCACGGCGGCCGCATTTCGATGGGGGCGAAATGCGGAAACACCCATGGGTACTTAGATTTAGGTGCACGTTAAAGAACCCCAGGTGGTCGAAATTTCCGGAGTCCTCCACTACGGCGTGCCTCATAATCAGAAAGTGGTTTTGGCACGTAAAACTCCATTGCAGGCACAAGAAAACATTGCACTCTAGACTTTGCTTTGCAATCTTTGTTCCCGCGTCGTGTTGCGGTTTCAATTTTGCCGAATTCTCAGAAGTGGTCAAAACCGTTTTCTCGTGTCGCCGTCGGGCAGCTAGGCTGGTCTAGTCTCTGGAGCTGCCGGTCTACTTTCGTACCTTCATTCCCCGGTACAATTTCGATTTAGATTATATCTGGTTAATGCTTCGGCTACATTCTGCTTGAAAGACAGGGGAGACCGCACCTCCTTTTGTTGTAGGTGCGTTGTAGGCGCAGAACTCTAACCGTCGATTACACAGCCTCAACCGACAAGTGAAACTGAAATTACGAGCAAACCTTTCACGACGTGACGCAACACTATGGTGGGTAGGAGTAGTATTCACGTACTCCTCGCATTTGAAAAAGAATTGTACCTTTGTGCTCTCGCCCATGTAACACCACAAAAAGCTTTATAAGTGCCTCAACGCGCACCTCTTCCCCCGCTTCGTGCAGGGTGGCGACTTTCTTTGGAGGGGTGGATGCCGACAAAACCACTGCGAAAGCAGTTTTCCCGGCACGCTGCGCCATTTTCCATCTCGGTTCCGACGTACGTCGTACACGTGAGCTGTTAGCACTCGTCGCACGCCTTGCCAGTCATGTTGCGACTTTTTCAAAATGACTGGGTGCTTGAGTCATCGCAGTTCTCTAATAATTCGATAAATGGCTGGCGATTGTTTTAATTTTCGAGAGATCGAAACAGAAGACTTCTAGGGGCGGTGAAGATTAAACGGGACAAGTGGCAACCAACGAACGCCTCGTATGTGTACAATGGGGTGTTAGAAACGGCCTTCAGAGGTGCCGACATGCAAAGTTTTTCTCAGCCCGCTGCAGCTGCGAGCGTGGCGACCTTCCCCGAAGAGACCATGGAAGCCTTCAACACCTGCCGCGGTGACTCGTTTCGTAGGGACCACGAGGTGCCGCGTCAACACCCCGTCGGCGCCGCTATGACTAAACGCGATCGGCGGACCAACTATTGTTAGTGAATTCGACACCACTGACCCGGTCATTCGGGAGCGAGGGAGTTCCCGAGGGAATGTATTTGGTGGCACCGTCCCACGCGGCTTTCAAGACGCAAGACAACGGAGAACCACAGCGGCCACGCTGCGGGGATCAGCTCGGGGAATAAGAGGCGCCACAGTGGGCAAGACACAGTTCTGCGAAGACCGTCTCACCTACGTGTGTGTGTGAGCCTTCCTCCTCCAAAAAGGCGGGTCAACTACGATGACGTTGGACGCTACGAATTGGCGGTTAACTGCCGTTTTCCCTCACCTAGGGATCTAGGGAGGACGGAGTGTTCATAAGCAGCTGTTTGTCGGCTGCTAGGGTGTGCTCGTGAGCTGTGTGCGCGTTCTCGACAAGCTGTGTCCTCGTATGCTGTATGCTTCGTCTTGCGTGCTCCATTTGGGAGTCACGCTAGACTGTCGGATGTATCGCTTGTTCTAATGTAAATATCTGCAAATAAATCATGTTCGCCTAGTTCCTCCCAAGTTCCTCCCTATGACCCCCAACCCTTACAGGGGGTACGGCATGTTCTGCATTCTCTTTACCTCGTTTGTAATCACGAACTAAAATTGAGTGAAGCAGTGCACGTAAAGTAAAGTTGACATTTTGTTAGTGCGCGTGTTGACATTGCAACAGTGCGAAAAATTGTCGAACTTGTGCAACCTTGCGGAATCAAATCCAAGTTTAAGCGATGCTGTTAGCGCGGGTAGACAATTGCAAACCCCTTTTCATTTCTAAATTCATTGTAATCGTTCAAATTTATCAAACCAATACACCCTTTAGTTTCTTCAAGCGTCAAGTGTTATAGTAAAATATTGATATTTTGTGTCTTCGTAACTCGCTCTACGCTATTCTAGCACGTTATCGAAGGAGAGAGAGAGAGAGAGGGAGGAGGAGGAGGCAGGGAGGTTAACCAGACGCATGTCCGGTTTGCTACCCTGCACTGGGCTAAGGGGTATGGGGCCGAACACAGAGAGAGAGGAGAGATACGTTATCGAAGGGATGCGCTCTGTTCGTAGGAGTTTCTGTCTTACAAACATACATATAGCTGTTGTCTCGCGACGGTTCTATAAATCCCAGGAATCGATCCGAGCAAGTTTGCAATTGCCGAAACTGACGCGATTTCTCAGAACGCAGGTAATTCATCCCAGATTCATACGTTCGCTCTCATATTATTACGCTTATCGCTCCCAGACTGCCTACAATTTCCAGTGCGCGCTGCGAAATTGGTTTGCGCTGATGCGTCTCTGTACACGCGCTTGATTATACGCGTCTTTCGTTAACTCTTGCGTGTGTTAACTTACTTTCGTAAGCGCTCATGCATTCACGAACACAGGTTCGGTGCCGTAATATATTAAATCAAAGGTAATTACTGGGAAACTGCGCTGCAGCCACAACCAGTCTTGTTCTGTAGAGCTGGTGGCTTTCTATGCAAGAGTGCTTTTCGCTTACAAATAAAGCACGACACGCACGCGCTCATAACCCGAGACCACCGAGCACTGTTTCTAATGCATCTCAGATATTTTGTGTAGCCATAATATACTATAATTACTTCGCGCTCAAAAGCACGCTGGGACGCTAACTATATGCGAGGTACCACAGTGAGCTTGTGAACTTTTTATTCGTCGCAGATTAACATGGTGCGCTTTCCTGTAAACATGCAGGCTGTCTTTATTTTCATTCAGAGGCTTCTTTCTAAAAGGAATCCTAAAAGGAATCCTTTTGGGGGCAAGTGCCAGCGGGCAAGCCTACATATCCACCCTGAAATAATAAAACCGCGAAGGCCACAACCTTCATTACCCAAGCAAAGAAGTAATGAAAGTGCTGAAGTCATGCGAAGAGCACCTCAATGGCAATGTTGCTTGGACTGACACGGTCTTCAAGGTGTGGTCGCGGTGCCTAGTTATCTAGTCATCTAGTTATCTAGTTAGTGTGACTAGTTATCTCACTAGGACTCTTAAGCCAAGTGTGGAGGCATGCCGCCAGAGCAGGGAGTTTGTTGAGAGCCTTCTTATTTTCAGCTATGTTCAACTAAGACTGCGTGACCTGAAACGACGAGTGATTGAGGGGCATGGGAGCTAAACCAGGCACGTATCCAGCGGTGGGGGGGGCTCCCAAATTAATCGGCATAACCCCCGCCCCCCTCACCGTCCACGCCACCACTCCTCACACACATTCTTAAAGCGCCGCCAAATCAATCTTGAGACTTGACAGTTGTTATTCGGCGGTCAACATATTGTTGCCTTTTTCGTTCCTTTTGGATGACGGTAGTTATCAGCATCTCCTGGGGTGTGAAAGTCAGTTTCCTCATCGATTCGGTGCCCGAGCGATTCGGTGCCCTCCGCATTTGGATAGAAATGTTACCTTAGGTTGGGGCCCCCTCCCCCCCCCCCCCCCCGGAAAAAAATTCTGGGTACGTGCCTGAGCTAAACATGCGCAGGAGTCAGCCTCCAATAAATTTTAGCTCATTCAGTGGAGCTATAGTTTACGTTTTCTGTTTGTTTGATGTATTACTTCCGAAATAATTGACTAGGGGTGACGGCTGCTCTTCCCGCTACATCATGTAGTGTGTATAACCTCTAAAATATGAAATGTATGAAGTGATGTAAATGTAGCCTGCAAACACTTTTGACCATTTGGTATTTACTTTTGAAAAATATACGTGCAGAAATCAGAGGCTCATATGGTCTGTAGTTTCAGTTCACAACAGAAAAGAGAGGTATATATATATAAAAGAAAAACGATTTTCGATGAACCATCTCCTGAGACAAAGTTGTTTGAGCTGCGTCCGAGCTTAAAAAAAAAGAAATAAGCAAATTACTTGAATTGCAGTAGGTCACGGAAGCTTCAGCGGGGTTAGCGCGGTTGTCGCCCCCCTGTACGGAGCGGCGGGCGAGGAGGACATCGAGACACCCTAAGCGGGAATATTTCGAATTCCGTTAATTTTTCAACAGAAGCTATGCAAAAATAAGAGGTGGCAGCGCTTGGCCGCAAGCAAAAATGATACACAATGGCCAGAGCTGTCGTAGCCGCTATAACGCTCTCCGCCGATTGAATCCTCTCACCCTTTACGCCGTATGTCAACAGCAAGAACGCTGGCAAAGCTTCAAGAATTGCAATGCGTTATTTATCGCATGTCCCACGGTTCCATTGCTTCAAGCATAGAATTTCCTATAGCTTCAACCGACAAGATTGCTCGACGAAAGGGGAAACCAGCACCACGGAATTCGGTGCATCTACGTTGCTTAAGGTATGTTCACGCCTTCGGTCTGCATGCAGCATCAATCATTCCTAGGTAGCATGTTCGAGGGCACTAACGTCGCTGGGTGCAAGCGCCTAGTCACGGAAATAAATTGTTGCGCTACTTCTCCGTTGAAGATTTTGCGTTTAGTGCAATATTTTTAAAATGGTTAATTAATTATTGATAATTCGTTACTTGAGCTCACAGTAAAAAAAAATACTTTTGCGTTGCTCGAAGGGACAGAGAACAGTAGGCTTGGCACAAAACAGCTGAAACACCCTGTATGTTGTTGTTGGAAGAAATAATAGAAGAGGAGAATTCTACTGGCCGCACCGGTGACGGCTGACACCGCAACAATGGCCAGTAAGGGGGCTGCAACAACAAAAAAAGAAATATAGTAGGGAAAACCATAGCGCCGGAAAAAGAAAAGAGTATTAAGGTTAAGAAAAGAGTATTAAAAGACTATTTGCAGTATTTACAACAGCGACTATTGGGCTGTACGGGACACATATCAAGAGTTCATGCCAGCTATAGAGGGCAGAGAGAGAGGGATATAAAGTTTGAAATTTAGTGTGAGAAAATCAGGTGTTATAGTATTTAATGAAAACAGTGAACAGACAGTGGCAATACAGGGCCAGGAAATACCTCGGGTAAGAGAATATAAATACCTTGGTATATCGATAAACGAAGGCAATAGATATATGGAAACACAGGAAAAACTATAACAGTAAAGGGGAAGAGAAATGCCGCCATAATGAAGCACAGAGCGCTATGGGCATACAATAGGTACGAGGTGCTCCGGGGTATGTGGAAAGGTGTAATGGTTCCAGGACTTATTTTTGGAAATGCGATTGTTTGCTTGAAATCGGGGCTACAATCAGGACTCGATGGAAACCAAAGGTAAGTGGGACGCCTCGCATTGGGCGCTCACGGGAAGTGAGAGAGAGAGAGAGAGAGAGGCAAGGGAAAGACAGGGAGGTTAACCAGAGATTATCTCCGGTTGGCTACCCTGTACTGGGGGAGGGGCAAGGGGATGCAATAGGTGAGGAAGAAAGAAGGATAAAAAAAAGAAAAAAAAACCGAAGCACACACACGCACGTACACGCGAACTATTTCTGTGGGCACTGTCACGCAGCCCGCAAAGGCGTTCCTAGTCTTACGCAGTGCCACCGTAAGTCCTACGTCACACAGTGTACAGTCACAATTTGTCAGAAAGTCCCGTGTCTTTCAGGTATCGCAGCAGCGCCTTCATAGCAGATCGGAAGACTACAAATGAAGCTGTGCAGGGTGATATGGGCTGGACTGGTTTTGAAGAGAGGGAAGCTCACAGTAAAATTGATTATGAGGAACGACTGAGGAATATGTAAGAAATTAAATGGGCTGGGAGAGAGTTGAGGTATCTGGACAGGAAAAACATTGATTCACAGTGGAGGAAAAGAACTAGCAAGCTTACCAGCAAGTATGCGGCCTGTAAGGTGGGCAACACAGCAACAAAAAACGTCAAGCGGAAAGTCAGAGAGGCTGAAATAACCTCATGGGTGTTGCCAGTGGAAAAGAAACCTGCCATGAGTAACAACTTAAGAGGAAAAAACGAAATCAGGAAAGACACAATTTATGATAACTCAAAGGGAAGCTCATTACTTTTCGAAGCGAGATCAGGATGCCTCAAAACACGCACCTTTAAAGCGATATATAAGAAGGAAGAAGAAGCATGTGCTTGCTGCGGTAAAGCTAGGGAAACGATGGAGCATGTTTTATTAGAATGTCAAGATATCTGCCCAGCGGTCGATTTAGGCGCCACTGGCATCCTTGAAGCCCTTGGGTTCAGCGAGAGCAGGGGGAAAGTAAACATGCCCGCAATAAAGATTAGGAAGAGGCGATAGGAAGATTAGTGGAAGAAAAGTAGGGAAACGACAAAGAGCAGAGACATACAAAAGCAAAGTTCACAACAGGGGGTCAGAAAATTTGGTTGTGGGAGTTCATAGCGTATTTTTTTTCTAGGTAGGTAGGACATCAGGCAGGTAGGCATCAGGTAGGAACCTGGGTAGGACATCAGGCAGTATAATAGCAAGAGCTTGGTGGGCGCAACCCACCGCCCCGTTCCAAAGGGAATGCTCATAACATCCATCCATCCATCCATCCATCCATCCATCCATCCATCCATCCATCCATCCATCCATCCATCCGTCCGTCCGTCCGTCCGTCCGTCCGTCCGTCCGTCCGTCCGTCCGTCCGTCCGTCCGTCCATCCATCCATCCATCCATCCATGAAGGCAGGGATGTTAATCAGTGAAGAGTCTGGTTGGCTACCCAACGCTGGGGTAAGGGAGAAGGGGAAGAGAGAGAAGGGAGAGAGAGTATGCATAGAGACGTACACAGACAGTCATGGAGTCAAAGCCGCTCGCGCAAACCAGACGTTCACAGAAAGCACAAAAGTGTCTTCATTGCCTTCTGAGCCGATGATCGGTGAGGACGGTGCTCTGTCTGTTCACTGAAAGGACGGTAGGCCATTGTGACCATGAGCAAAATTGTAAGTACCATGAAATTCCAGGAATTTGCACGGTGACCCCTCTTTGTTCACAAGCCAGTGCAGTGGTGTTTTTGAACTGAGCACCCAACTTTCCCTCCCCTCCACCCAGCTGTCTGGTGCGTACGCTGATAACTAGCACGTATATAGATCTGGACGGCATTCATTGGGCTTCCCTGGCGATACGCGTCTGACAGGCGCGCACCGATTCCGAGAGAGGAAAGAAAAGAAAAATAAATGCATAAAGTGGTTTGGTTGCAAGAACGTTTTTGTCCAGGGCTGACGTGGACGCGTAGCCTAACACGTACGGCTGGTTGACCCTTAACTATGGCTGACATCTGAACATGGGCCAGCAAAGGCGCGTGCAATAAACAGGCAACAGAACATGATAAATATAGCGACGAAAAAAAAAGAGTAAAAATAAACTATTTTCAACGTTTGCAGTATTTACAATAGCAACCATTAGGCCAACTTCGACATTTCGCTTCCCATGCATGGGGGGACATCATGAGTGCGTATGGATGGGCACACAAGAGTCTCAAGCAACCCGCGGGCCATTGTGGATAGACTGATATTTTAGAAATCTGCGGGCACATCTTCATTCACGGGGCAGTGACGTGATGTTTTTGAAGTGATCATATACCTTGCGTGCTACAATCCTGGGGAACTGGGTATGGAGGGGGGGGGTGGTGTAGTCGCTTGTGGCGGAGAACCTCTATTCCATAATGAACCTCTAGCTGTTTTACAGCCACTGAAAAACGAAAGATGTGCCCTTTATATCGAGTGGAAGGATGAGCCTTCCGAGTCTCGGACACCAAGTGTCACAAGGTCGGTGACGTTGGCTTGACAGCAGATTCTGAATGGCTGGCTTAGGGCCGTTAAACACGGCCCATATTCATGGCACTGCCGGTTTGACGTTTTTATCGCGGTAAGAACAGCAGCTAGCTCAGACGCCGACGATGCCTGCATTTGGGAGGGACACTGATACCTTGATAGGGATTAATTTCGCCATAGTGACAACGGCGCCCGCGCAGCTGGTATCACCCCGTATAGCTCTTGCAGCATTTGCCTTGGAGGAAACGGAGAGGGCTCGGAGAAAGCGCGGAGTGCTTCAACCAATAACATAACCTCACTTGAGACATACTAATAGCTATGGTAAGTCAGGCAACCTAAGTTGTTTAGATCGGCGTGGCAGCTTTTGGCACTTCTACGTGTGACCACGAACGCCGCCTCGCGTTGTCATGAAGGAATGATGGCGAGGGCAACGACGGAAGCGGAAGCGTGACTGAGCTCTCCGCGCATCGTCGCCACAGTCGCACGCATTCGTCCATGTCAGCCAGGGGCGTAGCCAGGGGGGGGGCTTATGGGGCTTCAGCCCCCCCCGAAATTTTTTCGTGCTGTCCATGCACCGCCGACCAAAGCGACCCCCGGCGCCGGAAATCACTCTGGATTTTGTCTAGAATGTCTTTTTGACGCTCGAAAAGACATTTAACCATAAAGATTGCGAACTCGGGCTGGATTTCGTGGCGACGCCCATACACCGGCAGTCACATAACGCCAAGCAGTCCCATCCGAGCACAAAGTTTCAAGGGCGCTTTGATTGTGAGCGGGCTCGCCGCGGCATCTCACTGAGGCCACGGAATCTATGGAGCGCATGGATATCAATTGCGAAACTTTATGGGTATAAATATAATAAGCTCTTGATGTGAAACGTGCATTCACATTTCCAAAGTTGTGCTTTAAATTTTCAATTGCGGAACTTTGTGGCTTTAATGTTGTCTTAAACATTTGACGCCAAAGGTCCACTGACTTTTCTAAAGTCTTACATCGGGACATACAACGAGACAAGCCAAATCAACGCACTAGCAGACGAGTCGACAAAGCACGCAGCGAGGTCCAATGAGACGATGCGTTGGGGTGGTTCATTTGTGCCGTCATGTCACATAAAGAAATATCAACATTTTTTTTTTAACCTACGCCACAACATCCATGTGAAGACACTAACGCCAGCCAAAGTAACTACGTTCTTACTTATTTTTTCTACTTTGACTTTTATTTGCCGAGGACACATTGAGCCCCTTCAATTTTTTTTTGTTCTCGCTACCCTACCCGCGGGCTGCCAGAGCGAGTCAGAGCGCATATGTTTTTCTCGTATGGCCCCGACCACCGCGCGGTGCACTTCGGTGGGCGTTCGGTTTGCTCTGGCCGAGTGGATTTTCACCTGACAGAGTTTTGGAAGCTTTCTGGCTAGTAGACGAGAAAAAAAACAATGGTCGCTCGCTGCCATCACTGTGGGGACTCGAAGTATTGCACCGCGTTCCTTGAGCGGAACCTTTCCGGAAAGTCTTGTTTCGCCGGTGTAGGATACTGAGCAGTATGCGTATGGTTCTCAGTGGGCCAATCGTCTCATGTTTACTTCGGTATTAATTCCGTAGCCCCACTAGGTGCCCGATGTAGGCATTCGATTCTGGCCAACATAGTTTCCTATGCGTTCTTTTTTTCATTTCGGTGCCTCCACCCCACAGAAAAAAAAAAATACATTGTTGCGGCGCAGCGAATTGTCGCATGGTGAAAGTTCGAGTTTGATACTTCTTTTACGGAAAGTAATGGGCGACGGGACGCTTCAGTTTCCGGATACGTTTATTATATTATTGCGAAAGCAATTATATGGACACTCCAGGCGCATTCCTGCTGTCGCCGTCGCCCTCACGTTTCGTATAAAGTCCAAGGGTGATAAAATCGTGACAACCCGCTGCATGCAGTATGTGCGAGTGAAAGCGTAGGAGGAGAGGTGGAATTGGTGAGCCGACGATGGTGGCTCAGTCTTCTGTGCGCAAAGGAGAAAAGCGGGGAGCAAGCGCGCCACCTTCCGTGATTGTGCAACATGTTTATTTGCCTTGTTTGACGAATTACATACAGTTACTTTTTCTTACATACAGACTCATTGGATACTTATACGTATACTTATATATCTTGTTGCGAGGTTTTGTGTATACAGGCAGGGAACTTTGTTTCCAGTGACACTTTTTTGTCCTTTATCAAGCCGTATTTTCGCATTTGTATATCCCATTGTATCTGTATTTTTAATGTACGAGGGTGAGTCAAATGAAAGTGCGCCTACCCTAACCACGCAATAATGGTTCGGTTCGTTATCTGCGAGGCATGGGCGTAGGAGAACGGCATGTCTCATTTACAAAAGTGACACGCAGGTGTGAAGATAACTGTTCTTTAATGCTCTCATACACTGGGTTGAATGTGGTTGGGTCACATAATGGACACTTCAAAAGTTGAACAGCTCGGTGTCGCGAAGTTTTTGACAGCTAAAGGTGTTTCCAAAACAGAAATTAATCGCCGTATGGCTGCCGTTAAAGTTGAACACGGCATTTCATTGACCACTGTGAAGCGTTGGAGCAAACGGTTTAAAGGACGTTGTAAAGACATTTTAAGACCGGGCCAAAACCATCGTGCAATCACCCCCCACACAATTTTAAAGGTTCATGAGCTGATGAAACAAGAACGGGGGATAAGCACCGATGAACTGGCAGACCGTCTGAACATCAGTCACGGTTCGGTTCACGCCATAATTCATGAGCTTCTCGGTTATCGGCTCTTTGGTGTGCAATGGATCCCTATGATTTTGATCCATCGCGAGAAGACGGAGAAGTTTCGCGCTGCCTTGACTCATCTGATCGGTTATCACAATGAGGATGACGACTTCTTGTTTGCATTTGTGATCAGGGACGAACCTTGGTGCCACTACTACGAGCCTGAAACACGGCGGCAAAGCTTACAGTGGAAACATTCGTATTTACCACGCCCAAAGAACGCAAAGGCCATCATTTCCGCTGGAAAGGTGTTGTTGACTTTTTTTTCGGTCGTCAGGGTCCATTACTGATAGAATTTGCTAAATCTTGAGAAGCTATCAATTGTTTCCGATATTGTGAAACGCCAGAACGGCAGTGTGTCGCAATCAAGGACGAACAACGTGGAAAATTGACGAATGGGGTCATCTTGTTCCACGACAATGCCTGTCCCCACGTCACTTATGTGGTTAATACAAAACTGGCAAAGTTCAAGTGGGAAACGCTGCATCATCCGCCATACAGCTCCGACCTGTCACCTTGCGACTTCTACATTTTGGGGCAACCGAAAAAAGAGCTCAAGGGAACCAGATACAGACGTTTTGAAGCAGCAACCCAAGGAGTTTTATAAGACGGGAATCACGCGACTCGTTAGTCAAGGGGCAAATATCTAAATTCTCATGAAGACTACTTTTAAATAAAGTACCCCGTTGTTGGCTCACATTCATTTGACTTGCCCTCGTATATCTTGCAGAATTCCTGCTTTTTATACGTGCCCTCTGTTGCGACTATCATTTCGGTGCAATTACTCACGATACACGACCGGTGACAGGTGGTCCTGCGTAATACATTAATACAAATTACAGCGTCATTGAGATTTTTCACTGGCCATTGCATATATACAAGAATGTAAGCACGGTTCTCAAATGACAAAGTTTCGTTGACATATTTGTCCTCAACTTGTTCAGTTCATTGCCTTTTAATTTTGCATATCAGTGGCATGCACTGCTTTCCTGGTTTTGAACTGATATAGTTCTAAAGTTCGTGTGATATTTTCTTTATTAAATAGACAAAAATATGGAACATTGATATCAGTTATTTTGGGCAAAATTTTTGGCACATACGAGTATATTCTTTTGTGAAAAAATACATATTTTATTGTTTTGACTGTGCGTAGCGTTCAAGAATTCGTTTGCAGCATCTTTGGCAATGACAATGCAGTTATTATTCATGCATTTGACCTATTGACAAATTGTTTAAGAGGAAGCTTTAGCTCGGGCCCGAACCGATGCGGCCTATTCAAATACTTGTAAAACAGAGAAACGCTTTTCTTAGATAATCTTGCTAATCGCTTTTGTTGAAATTCGTTGCATTTGAGAGAGAAAGTTAAATCCTTTCAATTTCAAATTCAAATCCTTTCAAATTTTTCAAAATATTGAAAAATTTTCAATATTTTGAAAAATTCGAAAGTTTGAAAAAATAGAAGCACGACGTTTACAAACTAATAGCTATGCATGAAGAACAGACATTGTAGTTCTGTAAATGGCATCTATTATAACAGTCAAAGCGGACAAGTTTGCTGTGTCAATTTGTATCTTACGTGAATTGGTTACGTTGTGTACAAGGGTTCTGCACAAGCCGTATTTGCACAGTACCACATTTTTTTAGATTCATGTGTGACATATCCATTTTGTCCGCTGTAGATGTACTATTAGATGCAATTCACAGAATTGTGATATCATTTTTTATTGTTGAGTCACGGAGTTTTAAGCTTGATAGTTTCGTTGTCTGAAAATTTTCGATTTGGCCAATTTTTAATAAATAATTGACCACCTAAATGAAAAATTCGAAACCAGTAGTCACTAGAATTAAACTTTTTCTTTTAAATGCAACAAACCTCCTCAAATTTGGTGAAGTGGTTGCAGGGAAAAACGAATTCCCCTTCTACATGTAGTTAAATAGGAGCACCTGAGCTAAAGCTGCCTCGAACACAATTTCTGGCTACGCCACTGGCCCCATATATATATATATATATATATATATATATATATATATATATATATATATATATATATATATATATATATATATATATATATATATATATATATATATATATATATATATATATATATGGGGCCAGTGGCGTAGCCCCCCCCGAACAAAATTTCTGGCTACGCCACTGATGTCAGCCAGATTCAGCTCGCTTCTCTAGCGTGTCCATGCGTTTGCGTGCTGACCGCTTTGGCCGACCTCGTGGATCCAACTGAGCTTTACGCGAATCGGTGGTTCGGAAGTGTTCGAAAGACGATGCTTGCTGCTCGGTCGGTGCCATGTTTGGACCATTTGCAAAAACATTATGCGCGTGCGCAAGACAGGTATTTCTCAACCGAAACAGACTCGACCGTGCACGTACTAGCAGAACCAAACATTGCTCGCATTTCACAGCTTCGGATTTGCCACTGCCCATCTACGCTGCTCCGATAGTGTTCGCCAGTAGTAAAGGCTGACATTAATACATACATTTTGTGTTTCTATAAGTGTGGGGTATGGGTAACATACATTTATTTTTTTCGGAGGAATTCTCGGAGAGCATTTGTGCTAAAGATTTTGCATTCCTCTTTTACTGCTTTATCAGATAGCTGTCGACTCCGTAACTGATTGTCGTGCCAGAATTTTTTGAATGCGCAAATCAATTGTGTCACCAAAAAAAAAAAGCCACCAATTGTATTCTATTCTCACCTCACGGAAATCAGAGGCAGTAGTCACACACCGCTGATGCATACGGTCATTGCGTGGCTTGTGTCAGCAAGCCGCACAATGACCGTGTCTTGCCGAATTAATTTTTCACTCTGGGCTTCTCCGCATTTCACACGGGATAATAAACTTGGTTCCCTGCTGTCGCTTCTGTTTGAAAACGCAGCGCCTTTCGTACTCATTGCCTTCTTTCTTCTATTATCCCGTCGTTCGAAGCTTTTGAGAAGGCGATCGCAACGCAAAAAGAGCCCGGCAGTAATTTTGAGTCTGTTCTCGTTTAAGGTTCGTTTACATGAAATTGACGCGAGCGGGTGAAGTCCGAAGTGGAGCTGACCCAGCCCGACCCGATGTCGTTTGCATGCGTCCTGCCAAGCGGGTTGGGACAGTGAGCCCACGCTTTGAAGGTGGGTTGACCGAAATCGCCACAACGATCGGCCCAACCTGCTAGCGTTTGTGCGAACACAGCTCGACAAGCCGACTGCACCCGAATTTGTCGGCTTCACGTAAATGCAGCTCTAGAGGGAGAAACGCAATTTGCGCATGAAAGGTTTTGGCGCGAAAACAGCCTTGCCGCGCAGCTGATTTAGATCTTTGCAAATGGTCAGTTGCACTCAAAAATCGGTTTCGACCCTTATTCCGTGAATGGTCAAGAAGCGGCACCTTTTCCAATGATTACCTAAAGCAGAACAATAAGTATAAGCGGAGGAAAAAAGGTGCTGCAGAGCAAAGTAATGCGCCAAAAGAGACCCACTGTAGCCGAGATAACAAATACAGCCCATGTGCGCTCCACAAATGATTAAATACATGCCCCAAACAATCCGCAAACCATGCTATATAGACTATGTTGAACATCTGGGAGAGGAGCACCCTCCGAGTGACTGACTGACCATGGCCTCCGAAGTCGGGAAGTAGCCAAATTTCGGAGGCTATCGACTTACTGACTCTATTCGACTTCGTTTACAAGACGCACATCTCGCGGGAAGACGCATCATGGTGGGGCTATTCAAGTCCAAGTGGCTGTTGTCGGGTTACTGAAGACTTTCTCGACATGAACATCGGTTCGGTTCGCGGTTTCACGATAGGTGACTCGATAGGCTTTCACGTCTCTTCCTTAATCCGTGATGTCTGCGTAGAGGCTGCATTACATTATTGCCTGCCACTGTCGGCGGATTTAATATCGCTATACTTATAAATTAAACAAGATTATTCTGATAAGCTCCAGTTACAATTTATCACTCGTCTATGAAGTCGTTTTTGCAGCTATAGTGACCCTAAAAAATAGCAATTGTTTCGGAAGCGCGCGTTTATTGTCTACCTTTACCGCATTCTGCCTTCTTTTGTTTTTTAACCTCAGTTGTTCTAAAGGAAACCGAGGAGAAGCCCTTACGGTGCTCTTTCTCGGCATTCGGTGGACTATATACCTGTCATATATAATAAGAAAATGAAAAATCGCCCGAATCTCAGTTATTATATAGGATGGACGCTGTAGTTGCCTCAAACGTGTTTGTAGAATTAGACACTACAAGGTTGTAGAACTCGACACTACGGCGCTAGCTCTCGCGCCTTGTTCATTCAATGACGCATCACGAGTTAAGGGCAGCAAGAGGATAACAGTTCCCTAAGCTGCCTTTTCATGACACTTGCGTACAGCGGGACCGTTGCGTAAGGTGGACATGACCTAACAATCGCGATTACAACGCAGCGGGAATCATAGGAGACGACGAAGAGTGCGAAGAATGATACTAGAAGTGAATGCGAGGTTTTAGCGTAAAGGTGATAAAATTTCTGTCAGAGAAATTGCTACAAGCGTATGCCGCGGTTGTTTCGATTCTGCTTGGAGAATAATACGATTTCTTTTTCTAATCCACGAGTAAGGTGTGTGACCCTTGCTGCGGCTTATTTCATGTGCATTATAATAAACAGCTGATGCCACTTCACATTACGAATTATTGAACCGAGCTGAGATGATGCCCGCCACCAACAGTGTTTTTGATGACGGCCATCACAAATTTCGCATGGCAACGTTTGCCGTCCACTTATTTTTTGCTTGAATTGGTATTTATAAAGTTGCGTAGGGCAACCAGGACACAATTTGCTTATTTGTGCACACGGCCTGCTCGTGAAGTCAGTACTCTGTAATTGCAATAACTGCCTCCGATTACAACTGGAGCAAGTCATATCTATCGGTCAAAGTATACACAAGAATGCCTCCGCCAACTCTCGCCACGTTTTGCAAGTAAACGCGCAGTACGCAATAAAACATTTTGTTGTTCAGGAGTTGAGGTGTATGTGTGGGTGGGGGGGTTAAGGGAGAGTGCTGGTTTCTTCTTTTTTTCTCAGTGATTGCGAATTCCCGCCCTGCTTACCCTGAACCACGCCAAGCGAACATTGATTTTGTAGCTTGTAAACCATCGCAGTGAATATACTATATGAAGTGTTGATATTCGAAATTCAAGCTTGACGACCTTGCTCCATATTCTCTATTTCAATTTTTCATCTCTCTCTCCAATTCTCACTTTTATTGACAAATATCAAAGTACATAGTCACGCTAGACGGGAACGAGGAGGCACCAAAGCAAAAACTGCGGACGGAGCTTCCTACGGACGAATATTGATTGGTAATGAACACTATACGCTCGATATTGAAATTCTAAGCAATTGTTGGCGCCGGTTGCGTAATGCAAAAGGGGGCATTTATGAAAAAAAAAGACAGAAGCCTTTCCCCTCGCCAGGCGGCATTGAACAGGGCGCTCGTCGCGGTGAGGAGCCACTTGATTTGGCTGAACCACGGAGCGCGCGTAAAGAGGCGCCTCTGGCGCGGAGTGGCTCGCGGCAGCTGACCTCGGGCAGCGTGCACTACAGGCTCGCGGCTTGTAAAACCGCTTCGCCGGCAGCAGGGTAACAGGCCGGTCTTTCTCGGAGTACTACACCGCGGGAGATTAGGGTCAATTCTTCTCGCATCAGAGACGCAATGCCGCGCTCCAGCGGGAGGCCGGAACAATGGCGCGCTGATACGCACACAGCGGCGGGCTCGGATGCGCCGAATGCAATGTGTCACAGTAATGTGCGCCGGTGCAGCACGGCCCTATGCTAACACAGCATTACGCCTGGTCGAGCTGCGGCGAGATGTCACAGGGCGCGCAGTGTTTACGATCGGAACCACGATGACGACGGCCCGCGGGGCACTTCCTGGGCACCGTGACGAAGCACGCGAAAGGGGGCCAGCCGCGCTTGAACGGCCGCTGATCAGCGCTTGCGCAAATGAGCGAGCTGGGACGGCCGGCCCGATTTCGCTGCGACGCGGATCGCTTTGTCGTTTCGGCCACCGAAGCGTTCGATGTGCCGATGTGGTGTCCGAACAAATGCAGTTGACGAAATAACATTTCGTCAACTGCCTGCGCGAATCGCCTTCCAGTCGCATCTACAAATGTGCAGTATACCTCGCCTCCGAAAGTTGCACACGCGGTTTATCGGAACGCACGTATTGCTGCGCTTGCAAGGGTATAATACAGTGGCTGTAGCAGCGCAGCTTTAAATCGGCATCCACGTCATTGCTTTAGAAGAATAACGTAAAATTTCGCAATTTACATCCGAAAGTTACCACCTGCCTACAAGCGAGAGACGCTGAGTAGGGGTCGCCGGATTTAATTTTGCATCCTGTCCCCGCCGGAATGCAGAAGCCGCAGTTCCGCCTTCATCGGTAGCCGCGACCTCGTGCTTTGAACGAGATGTTTGGTACGCCAGCAGTTACAACGCACAGTACACATGCACTCGGTGGTCACGCCTCAATTGGCCAGCGGTTACCCGAGCGTCCGATAAGACTGCTGAAGTAACTGCTGTCGGCAGCCCTTCCGGCAGCGCGCTTCCTCGTCGTCACCCAGCGGCGGCTTGGGCTGTGGGTGCGCGCCCGCGTTTTGCCAGTCATGTTCCCCTCCGTGTCGGTGCCATAGACCACGGCGAACGGAATTGTATGCTAATTCCGGGCAGGTGTAACGACGGTAAGCACTGTCTCAACGACTGAGAAACTGGGTCGCCTGCGGGCTCAGGAAGCAGGGAGGAGAGAGCGCGGCCTTTCGCCTTCGACGCCAGCGGGGCGCCCAAGCGGATCTGCGCTCGCCCAACGCCGTCGCAGCGACGTCACCCTTCGCGCTGGGCTTGTCGCGCGTGACGAGTTGCCCGCCTGCTTGCTCGCCTGGTGTTGTGCATACACTGCAGTACTGCGACGTCGCGAGACTCGCCCTGGTGTACGCCGCTGCCAGCGCTGTGACGTTCCCCGCACAGACGCCGAGATGTATATGGCCGCGCTCAAACAGCGCACTCGCATGAAACGGACAAATGCGGTTGGTGTTTGGTGAAATTTGCCTGCGTACAGCTTAGTCGCAAGCTTCGTTTACATGAACTGAGTGCGAGCGGGTCGAGTCGGAAGTCGAGCTGAACGATCCCGATCCTACCGCGTTTATACTTGCATCTCGCCAGGCGGGTCGAGCGAGTCAGTTCACCGCTTGCAGTCGGTTGGACCGAACTCGCCTCGATGACCCTTAGTTCCGATCCACTAACGTTTACGTGAATGGGACCATCGTATTTCGGCTTGACAAACTGCCTCAACCCGACTCTAGCCGGTCGGGCTGAGCCAACGTCGGGCCGAGCTGAGGCAACCCGCGCCTGCACGATCTATAAGGTGTTTTTCTAGTGTTTTGCAATGGGCCTGTATACGCGAAGGGGTCGCGTGGCGGTGCATAGCCATCAACGAAAAAATCCGATGCTTTTTTTATAATGCTATTTCTAATGTCTCTTTGACGCCAGCCTACCACTGGGATTCATTAAGTTCATGCAAGTGCTCGTCGGATTTGTAATTCTCAGTCTGATTTCTGACTACACCCGCTTGCGTGGGCTCGTGGAAACGAAGTGACGTATAATAGTGACCGCGAATTTCTAGGGGAACGAGATGCGCCCTTGGCGGTTCTGGTGACGTATGCATACACCCTGAGACACAAGTACCATTAAAAAAATATGGGGTTTCACGTGCCAGAAACCATGATCTGCTTATGAGGCACGCCGTGGTTGGGGACTCCGGAATAATTTGGACCACCTGGGGCTCTTTAACGTGTACCTAAATCTAAGTACACGGGTGTGTTTCGCCCCCCATGGAAAGGCGGCCGGCGGTGCTGGGATTCGATCCCGCGACGTTGTGCTTAGCAGCCCCACACCATAGCCACTAAGCAGCCACGGCGGATCAAGTTTACCGTTACTCTGTTTATGCGCAGATTGAGACCCGCGTGCTGGTCCCGCGTGCAGTAAACCCCTTTTGCTACTCTGAAGGACCCTTTGCAGAAAGGAGTTGCGCCGATGACACACGGCACCGCACTGAACTTCTTTAGGTAGTTCCTCAGATGAACGCCTCAAAAAAAAAAAAAAAAAGCGCTGGCTGTTAAAGCCACAAGAGATAAAACATTCTTAAAAAGGTGCGTATTTAATTACACTTAGCTACTGTAGAACCTAAATATATATTTTTTTCATTGTTGATGGTTAATAATGCTTATAGTCGTTTATTTTATTCGCGTTTTTGCGTTGTTAGCAGCCATTTAACTTGGTCCAGCAACTATGTGCAGCCGGTGTTTTGCTGTGCGTGCTGTTTATTCTGGTGATGCCCGCGTTTCTGTCGTCCTTTTTCACGTCTTTGTCGTCCCTTCCTTTGTGTGCGCAGGCGTAACGCGTTTTATTCAATATGTTATTGCAACAAGTGTGGTTTCTTCTGGGTATTTCCTGCGGGCGCTGATTGTGCAGTCTCCATCTCGCGACGTGTACACACCACATGCACGCAGCAAACGACGACGACACTGCCGGAATTCAAAATGGCAGCACTAGCGACGTTATGCGAGCGTTTGAGAGTATAGCTAGAGGAAATCTTCACTATTTGACAAATTGTATTACCGCTAACAATTAAAACATTTTCGCAAGGTAAAAAAAAATACCTATGGCCACCGTAGTTGTGTGGCAGGTTTCCTTCTATTGACGAGTTGTGCACGCTGTGTGCGAGAGTAACTCCTTTTCCGCTCGAAAAGTAGTTGCGCGATCTCCTTTCCCGAAACGGAACTTTGCCGTAAAGGAGATACTCCTTTGTCGTGTGTCACTGCACTTGAACGCCTTTCCGGTAGATGTCCCCTTACCTAAAGGACTTTAGAGCGCCCGTGTGTCAGGGGTAGACCACGTGGCGAAAGGAATTTCAACTGACCCTCTCACCCTGCCTCGTCGAATTGGGGCGCGACTTCGCCTGCTATTGTGGGCGTCCTGATCCACGTGCAGAAAGAACTTTCTCTCACCGGACCTTTTACCAGGCCTCGTCGAAATGAAGCGTGACTTTCTAATTCGCCATGACCGTTTCTAGTGTGCCTGTCTGCCGGAAGCCCCGCAGTTTACAGCCTCTTTTGTGCGTGCGTGCGTGCGTGCGTGCGTGCGTGTGTGTGTGCGTGCGTGTGTGTGTGTGTGTGTGTGTGTGTGTGTGTGTGTGTGTGTGTGTGTGTGTGTGTGTGTGTGTGTGTGTGTGTGTGTGTGTTTGTGTGTGTGTGTGTGTGTGTGTGAATTTAGAGAGACCCTGTCATCGAATTGGACCTAGAAGAGAACTTCCACGAACCCGCAAAGCGCAGAAGAGGCGGACAGGAAGAGTCTACAATTCCGGGAGGCGGGACGACTTCTTTCTTCTGTTCGGTCGTAGGACTGTACCCAAGCTAGGACATAATTGTAATGTGTAGCCTGCCAGCTTTGTTGCCGTGCTGTGTACTATAGTTGCAGAATGTGAGAGATCGTGAGAGCACAATGTCCAGTGGCTATCTCGATCTAAAGAAGTTTGAGGTTCGTGGTGTGTGATATGTGTAGTCCCCCCCCCCCCCCCCTCTCTCTTTTGTTACTTTCGGGACAAAATTTCGGTATTTGTGGCGTTCTACTGATGAACACATGCAGAGTTGTGACCTATATATATTCAACCACGGTAGGAGTGGAGTGCAAAAAACATTCGTATACCTAGATTTAGGCGCCTTTTGGAGAACCGCAGTTTCTCCAGGCAGGTCAGACTGCTAGAGGCAGAGGCAGACACAGGCAGAATGGTTAGAGAACCACTGGTCAGAATTAGTCCTGAACCCTCCACCACGGTGTCTATCACAGCTCTGATGTAGACGGTAAACTGCATGAATTATTTTTTCTCGCTCTTACTATTACAGATGTTGGTGTCGCCCCTCGACACTTACTTCCTATGTTGAGATCTCTTTACCGACTGTTCGTGAAAATGAATGGAAATGTTATGTGAAAATTTAGTGCTGTGTATGTAAATATTACACATGCGTCATGTGCCTCATCTGCTGTTCTCTCTGGAATGAGGGTAACATATAAATACATAAGAAAGAGTAGATGTCGTTGGCTAATGGTGCCGAAATAGCCTTATAAACGAATTTATATAAGAAAGGAAGAAAGAGAACAGGCCGGACATGACCGATGTTTCCTGCTGTTCTTTCTTCCCGTCACCTTTAGTGCTCTTTAACCGTCTGTGTACAAGATAAACCAACTATCCAAATTATATGTACCGCTGCTAGGACTAGTATTTTTGGGTTGCGCTTACAAATATAGTCAGAAGAAAACGAAGATAATATCTGATAAAAGTTAAGAAAAAAATCGACGGCACAAAATATTTCCGATTGTTCACGACTGCATAATAATCGAGTAAAACGAGATGCGGTCAGGTAGAAAAACTGGCTCGCGCGCATGTAGCTGCGTACACGTACAGAATAGTGAATAGCACAAGGGAGGCGATATAGATTCGCCATGGGGTGCTCTCCTTGACGTGATGCCTGGAAATGCTGCAATCACGTTACGGGTGAGGAGACTCTTTATATACTTGGTACGATTTCAAAACAAATCTTTGTAGACGATTAGCGCCTTCATGTTCCGCGCGCTTCGCCCATCGTGCGTGGGTTTATGGCGTGACTCGAATAACACCGAGCGTTCGCCACCTAGAGCGTCTCGCGACCGCCGGTGGCGCAGTGATTTCAAGGACCACCTCATTTATTTGGAAGAGGCGGAGCACCATAGTGGCGCAGCAGTATAAACAGTTCACGTTGCAAAATAAGAAGCAATGTTATTAGTTTTACTACTACTACTACTGCTACTACTACTACTACTACTACTACTACTACTACTACTACTACTACTACTACTACTACTACTACTACAAAACTTTGGGAGAGAAATGAGGACAGAAAGGCTCCGAAGGGAGTATCATACGAGGAGCGCAGTTCCGAGTGGTTACTTATCACAAGTGAGGTGAAGGGGAGGACAGTAAGTATAGAGCGACGATAATGATGATGATGATTAGAAGGAGGATGAGGGACGCTAGGCGTCCACAGACAAGGGCATAGTGCGCAGCACCGTCATAACATATTGCGCAAGCCCAACGACCTCAAGAAATCGAGTCCAAGCCATCACCGCTGACGCTCTCATGTGCACACAATTGGTAGTGGTGACTGAGATTTCTCGTCATCCGCGATGGAGCACCTTCACTGTGACCGGTACAGAAAGATGCACGGTAAGCGTACTGAATTTGGTTGGGCATACAGGACTTGCCAGATATTATCCTTCGTCTTAAGAGCGTATTTTAATTACACAGCGCAGTCAGGATACTTCTGACATGCGATGAAAAACAAATAAATAAATTATAGAACGAAGGATGCATATAAGGCTAGGAACAGAAGCAATCCAACGAGGCAAAATAGCAAATAAACAAGAAAAGCGAACGAAGCATAAAAGACCTCAGAGGAGGCAAGGACGGCGGTGGGGGAAGGGTTACGGCTTAGTAGGGCGCGGTACGGACCTCGGGGTACGGGGCGTATAATCACAGAAACTGTTTGGAGTAACGTAAGCATCCTTTACAAAAGGTAGATGTCTCTTCCGGTCAGTAGACTCTTGCTTTAATTACCTTCATCGTCTGTCGTTTCGTATAGTGTGTTCTGTCCTTGCACTGTATTTAGATTTCTCCTCGTGACATGGTATTACATAATGCCTAATTTACCCTTTGTTGACTCGCATTCGCGCAGCCCGGAATTCCTTCACGTCCGCGCTGTTATTTTTCGGTACGTCCGATTGGTGGTAAACAGTGGGCGAAAAGGAACACTTTGCCGTCGCTCAGAGTTTCAAAGGCAGCCCGGGTATACGGAACTGGCGTATAGCGAAACGGATGCTTCCCACAAATACCAGTGAAATCGTTGCTTCGCTGTGTGTGGAGCTACTTGGCGTGGGTGTTGAGAGCATATAAGCTAACGGTGACGAGCAGCTACTTTAACAACGTCCTGCTTTAGCATCGGATGCGGTGCGCACACAGCTCAAAGGAGGATAAAGAACAGTGTTTCTTGCGCTGTCTTTCTCCCGGATTACCTCGCTGTTTACATCTCTCTTCATTGCCATTATATTTTCAGAAGGTTTAGAATCTTTGTTTCCCACTTTGTCCCGACGCCGTCAGTTTCTTTCCTTTCTTTTTCTAACGCCGTCTACGCAGTATTGCTGCTGTCGCCTGTGAATATATGTACAGCAGCAAGACGACATTGATGAGAATGGGGATAGGCATACCATAGAACATTTTAGAATATATTTCAGAATACTTTAGAATCTTTTGCAATAAGACCGTGTCGGCAACAACTCTAGAATGTTCTTATTCATGCAACAAAGGGGTACTCGGCTATTTTTGACATGTATTTATTATAGTTGTTCCTTTGTTGTAAAAAAAGCCGCACGGTACGATTTCCACCAGCATAAGAGCGCGTATTAGGCCGCGTCACCGTGTGCATTGAAGTGGTGTCTTTATGCTTCTGAATAGGCTCGAGTTTGAACCTTGCGATGAAGTGGCATATGGTTCAGCACAAAGAGCGGCGTATGGCTAACGAAAAAGAAAAAGAGATACCCGTTAGTCGCCGCAGCGGGAACTATACTAACATCACACCTTGTCTGCAGCGCCGCTCCGTATATAGTCTCGCCAATGCCCTGACGGCACCCTTTCAGATCGCGTCGGGCTAAATGAGAAATAAGAAGGCTAGTACGCCGCCGCCATGCGACGTTTCTGCTTTCCGCGCGACCTCACGGGGCACGGCAGTCGACTTCGAAGGCGATAATAAGCGCCCAAAACCAACCGCGTCGTTTCACGGATCTGACAGGTGCGCGCGTTCCTCGTGCACCGAATGCGCACCGTTGCGCGCGGCGGCGACTTGACGACCGGTCTAACGGGGGTGGCCGCTGCGCCGGCGTGCCACAGCCGCGGGATTACTACGGTAAGGCGCGCTCGCTGGGCGGCGGCCGAGCGCCGCAACGGGGCGAGTCATCGGGGCTCCCTCGGGCGCGCGTATCGGCTCGCGCCCGTCTCTTGGCGGCGCCCGGGTTCAGCGCCGCGGCAGGGTCGCGACCTCGCCGAAGAGACGGGCTCCGGGACCTTTTGGCCTCGCCGCCCGCGCGGCGACTGTCACGACCCGCCCATTCGGCGGTGGGCGCGAGACGCCCTCTGTCGCGCGGCGTCTCGCCCAGCGTGGACCACCGCGGTCGAGCGGCGAGAATAGGTGAGAAAGAGGGTATTTACTCGGTTCGGCCACCATTCCTTCGGCATGCAGGGCTCGCTCAAGCCTATTTCCATCTGAAAAAGACAAGACAAAGGAACGCTCGTGAGATGACGCTGCGAGTGAGAGAAGAACAACAGCGCAGAAGACAAAAAAAAAAAAAGGTCGAGTTCACTCGTTCCCAGCCCATTTTTTCCCCTTTGTTCTTTCGGCGCAAACACGGGTAGAGAAATGCGACCGCGGCTCTTCACCCGCTTCGTTGCGTAAATCGCATTACTGTTTACGGCGCCTCCCGACTCCTGACACGGTCTCGCACGCGTCGTGGACAGTGCGCAGTGCCTCCGGCGAACGGGCCGAGTTTATTTCGTAAGGTTCTTTTGCAAGAGAGCGCGTGTACTTATAGTTTTCTTCCTTTACAAGATCTCCACTCCAACCCAGCAACGACCGAACATAATTCAGCACCAAGAAAAACTAAAACTTCTCCACCTTTACTTTTTGGCCACGGGAGGTACCTTTGTAAAAAAACAAAGAAGAAGAAGAAGTTTCATTTGAATTATATCCTAATTAGTATGGTCATTATTTAGTAGTAATTGGTTTGCTGCACTATTCACAGCACAAAACTCGCTCCAGCATATCAAGACCGCTACTCAGCGTTCTTGATACGAGCACACGTGCAAACTTGACCTGCCGCGGTAGCTTATAGGATGGCTGCGGTGGTGTTGCGCGCTGGTGAGCACAAGGTGACGGGCTTTGTGCCGGCCACGGCGGCAGCCGCATTTCGATGGGGGCGAAATGGAAGAAAAGAAAAAAAAAAACGCTTTGGTGCACTCAGATTTAGGTGCACCTTAAGGAACCCCAGTTGCTCCAGAGTCTCCCATTACCGCGTGCCTCATGATCTGGTGGTGGTTGTGGCTCGTAAGACCCCATAATATTATTAATGCCCATTGAACGGGACGTATGCCAAAGTCGCGAAACGGCAAGACGCGACGTTATCTTAACCGGCGCCTTGCAATAGTGATGCGTGGAGGCCCGAACTAAAATGGAAGGCTGGTATTTTTTTTTCTTTTCTTTTTTCGTGGCCAGGCTGCGCACGTTGCCTGAAGAAAAAACGCAAACTGCACCGCCCGGGTCGCTGAGCACAGTTTTCGCACCAACCGATCGGTCAGGATTCTCGCGCGCGCGGGGGCTGGAGCAAAAGGGCTTCGGCTTTCTGTGGAGCGCAAGTACCAAACCAAATCACTTTATTTCAACATCACAATCCGAAGAGAACAGGCGCTGATCGCAGTGGACTAAAAGCCAGAGAATGGCTTGGCGAGGCCCATGGTCCCTTTAACATGGCGCAGGCGGACAGGAACTGCGTAATACTCACTATTCTATATATAGCGTCGTTTCAACCTGCTACAGTGCTGCTAAGATTCTTCTACCGCAGATAGTTTATTTTTTTTTGCGAAAAGAAGCTTCTGTATTATTATTATTATTATTATTATTATTATTATTATTATTATTATTATTATTATTATTATGCTACTGTTGAGCGCTGATTGGAGTACGGCAGTCCACATTCGACCTATCGTCCCGGACTGTTCAGGACAGCCCAGCACGCTGCGTAAGACAACGCTAATTGGCTTCGAACATCGCCTCGGGCAGTCATGGGCAGTCTAGAACGACAAATTGAAGAGACCCACTGAATTCAGGGGACATCCTGACAACGAACGTAACTAAGTGACGGAAAATAACAGCGGTAAGGTGTGTATGAATCCAGCCATGAATCCACCAGATTACTACGACATCCCCGAAACGTGCACTGCAAATGGTGTCGCCGGAACGAACTCATTGAGTATACGGTTCCAGGTTTATCACATCTTGGTGCATGCTGAAAATTTCACGCGCCCACTTTTTTTTTTTTCAGAAACTGGTTGGTGCAGCCAACACACTTAGCCGAAGTAGTTGAAAGAGGGTTTCTTCCGCTCCGACGTGAGCTTCCGTATAGTCTAAATTTTAGTTGCAAGTTTAACGGCAGAAAACACTATGATCACTTCGCCGTATCGTCTATCGAAACGCGTTCACGATGCTTAAACGTTTATGTTACACTTAGGGGGACGCGGACGAAGCGAGTGGGAACTGCAGTAGCACTAACTTCTAAAAAAATGCTTTATCTGACGCGGGCCCCAAATATGTACACCTACATAGATGATGTTGGTTAAGAAGCAGAAATCCAATGCGTCCCGAAAGAGGAGAGAGAGTTTAACGGAAGTTGAGGATGTACACAGAACGAAATTAAAAATTTTTTAGACACGCATAAAGATGGCTCGGTAATTCATCCTTCCAGCACGACGGTGTTGCAAACATTTCCCCAAATATTTTTTTTTTCAAGGTGTCTCATACTCCAACGACTAAATTGCCCAATAACAAACAGTTTCCCCAGTTCATGCGGAGCAAGGGAAGGGCGGTTTTGCATAAAAGGCGGCCGATTTGAATATATAAAAGGGAAAGGCTGTGGCGCGTCGTAGCTGTCGCACCTCACGGTGGACACCTCAACTGTCACGCGGTCGTAACAGTATTGCCACAGCTACTGATATATCAGTCGGTCGGTCTACTGTTCTTTCTTTTTCCCTCAAATTTTTTGTGTTTCAGACATAAAACCTCGGAATCTGCTGACTTTTGACGTCTTCCAGAAAAACCATAGAGAAATGTAACACTTTTTCAAAATTTTCTACTTTTTCTACGGCTTTCTATACTCCTACATTTTATGTAGATAACTGCTCAAGTGGGGTAAACTTTACTGTGCGCGACCAACGCGCGATATGTGCCTGTCTTATTTTACATTCCAAGGCACTTTGAACACTTCACGAAACCGATGTCACCTGAGGCCCTACCAAAACTTATTTGAAGGTTGGAAGAAGGCTTCTTTTCCCGTGCTCTTTGCCCTGTGGCTTTTCAAATCACGGCACCGCGATAGGAATTTTCGTGGTCTTTGTATTGTTTTATTGCTTCGCTGATAGCACATTGTAGAACTAACACTCTAGGCATTGTATCCGTGCCGGCAAAAACTTCGCTTTATAAATACCACTTTCGCCAGCTTACAACATCTACAAATTTTGCACGCTAAAATCTACTTTTCTTTTTTTTTGACGATCTGTGGCAACACCGGGCTGAATTGGGAAAGACCGAGATTGAGAAATGGGATTGATTGATTGATTGAAAACATCTTTATTTACAGGATATTCGTAGAACTCGTGGGTGGGCCGCCTATTCCGGTAGCCCACTGGTTACTGCTGCTGCGCTGGCCCTCCCCACCAGCCAGTGCTGACGGTCAGGATCATCGCTGAGCAGAATAGCCTCCCACTGCTCTTTTGAGGGATTTGGGATGGGGTCAACTATGGGATTAAACTGGCAAGCCCACACCATGTGGTAGAGGTTAGCTACCGCTCCACAGTGCGGGCATTGCGGGGAGTATAGTGTAGGGTACCACTGGTGTAACTTAGCTGGCGTTGGGTACGAGAAATGGGAAGGAGCGACACTTGTTCGTCTTTCGCAGAATCGCAGAAGCCAGTTCGGGCAATGTGGCCGGGGCACCCGCTGTGGTACAATTTCACGAGCCCAAAACTCTGCGTCGCGAGCGCGTTCTGCGGCTGAAGCAAGCGCGAGTGTGTGCGCCGTCAGTTTAGCGTGTAGTACAGTCCAGCGGCGGTATTCTCGGTTCAACATCTGCGGCGATAATTTCAGTTTTTCCTGTCGCGGCGCCTGGCGCGACGCAGCGTCTGCTGAAAGTGGTACCGCACTCGCAATCAATTAACTCGTGTAAGAGGATGCTTTGTGCGTGTAAACACCCGGTTGTATGCGTGCTACTACTACTACTACTACTACTACTACTACTATAATGTACACGTTTTTATTTAGCCCGCCACTTAATGAAAGCTCCCGGGAGAGCGAAAAGAAAGTGCGTTTTTCGATTAGAGCCGAGATATTTGCGTAGTGGGCCCCTGATGACGGGCATGCCCTCCCCCGGACGGTGCGCGTCTTTTTTTCCCGCTTCGCGCTCCCATCGCTCTCCCTGGCGCGGGGCGTGTTTACTTTCTCCGCGCCGGACTCTCTCCTTTTTCTCGCCGCCGCAAAAATAGGCCCATCAAGGACGCGTGCCGCGACGGGCCATGCAGCGCCCCGCCAAGGCGCGCGCATCATTTATGCGGTCGGGCGCGTCGGCCGGCGCGGCAAATCTGGGTGATACACTTTCGTTGCCACCTCGGCTGCCCGTCTCTCACCGTGGGCGCGCCTGGCCCAGTTTGGGCGTCTGCCACGTACCGCCGAGGCATTCAAGCGCGAAGGGGGCGAAATTTTTCGCAGAGGAAGAAGAACCCCTTCCTACGCGCTTCTTCCTGGTGGGGCGCCAGGCTGAGTGCGCGCGCTGGCGTAATCCTCGCGGCCCCGGAACCGCGGTCCCGCCATATCGAGCGCGGGTCTGCAGGAAACGGCCTCCCGATTTCTCCACGACGTCGACTCCCTGGCTGACGTGCGTCGCGTCCTCGCCGCGACGTGTCCTTCGGCACGTGTTCGATGTGAGGCGGTTTCCTTTAAGCGCAGAGTTTCCTACACCGATTACCAGAGGGAGCTGCGGCCGTCCAGCCGTCGTGGTAACGACGAGTACGTGCGTTTGTCGAATCTTCGTACATGTGGTTCAATACTTCCTTGCGGCGTTGTTCATTACGCTTCATTTACTTTTTTTGTGAACTTCCAAGAAATCATAGTATTTTTCTAAACGCGTGAATGCACTAATTATACGCGCACAGGTTTGATCGCTGCGAATGAATCCATAAATAACGCAATATATGGATGAAAATTATCCATTTGGAAAGTCACGAGGCCGTTTGGAGCCAGGAGGACATCGTTCTGGCAAATCTGTTTACTGCGTATTTTTAACACGCTGGCGTAACCACAATATTTGTAGCTCCTGGAGACCATGGTGCCAGAAGTCCCTCTAGCAATTTTTAAAGGAAACTCTATGCTTGTAAGGATTCCTTTCTTCATTTAGTGGGATGGCATTTACTCGGCAGTACAGCTGTGAAGTGTTGGTTGGAGCTAGTTGGGAACTTATAAGGCAACAAATTAAACGCGCGAGCAACAGACGAGGGTCAGCTACTACTTCCAACTACTTTGTATTATGGACTCGGGACCGCGGCTTCTGAACCAGACGGCGAGCTGAGGCTCTCACAGACCGACACGGGCAGACAAGCATGGAGCAGCACATTTACTTGGCCGCGTCCAGGTACCAACTGCCGCGGCTGCTATCCAGTTCTGCGGGCAAGCCCGGACGCGGGCGCATGCCCACAGTGTGCATATGTATAGTCACAAATGAAGCAAGAAAAAAAGAAGATTGCGATATACCACTGCCTCGGTGATATGGTTTCCACATGATGAGCAGCGGTCGAACAAGGAATGTCGATCGATCCAACTTTTCGACAAGGGGTCAGTTGTCTTTGTCAGGACAGCAACTAATTTCCTTAGCAGTGTTTTTATGTACTCACTCGCCCACCACCATAATGGGGGAGCAAGGAGCAGAATAAGCAGGTGCGTGGTGTGGGGTATGTCAAAGTAAAAAAAATAAGGGAGGTAAGAAGGGGGGAGAAGGGCTAAATGGAGTTGTGAAAGTAAAGGGGAACAATGGAGGTAGTGGTGTTGGGTTCTTCTGAAAAGTGGAGATATAAACCGGACACGGAAAAGAATTGGCGCGCATAGGTAGGCGCTGCCATTCAAGCGTGCCGCTCTTTCTAAGAAACCGAAAATATAAAGAGTCGTATGTCAACCACAAGTTTAGTACACTCCAACCAACAGGTACGAATGCTTCGAAGGGAACTCTTGAATCCGTACGCTATGCTAATGACACAAATATAACCTGTAGCGCTTATTTATTATTATATTTTTGTGGTGGAACACCTGGTTAGCCAAGGACTGTTCATAGCTCCTACACTGACTTATTTCTTCTATTTGCGTGTATTTTTCTTTGTAATTTCTCTCAGGCCGTCCTACTGATATACTGTCATACCCAGCAAAGGCGAAGCTATAGAATGGGATAATTGTTCGTTTGTGGCTGGAAGTAATCTGGTTGAAAGTAGACCATTTCGCGCATGCCCAGCAACATTCTTGCAAATGGTGAATTGTATGGCAAGATGGGCTGCAGTGTTCCGTGCTTAGTACTTCCGGCAACTATGATTCTAAATATACCTTGTTGGACACGTTGGTTGATTATTTAGGAGGAGAGGAGGAACGAAAGGGAGAAGGCAGAGATGTTAACCAGAAAACCGTCCGTCTGGCTGCTCTACACTGTGAAAATCGAATAGAAAGATGAGAGAGAGAGAGAGAGAGAGAGACTCGGTTAATGCGTGCACGAGGCGCGCCCGTAGTGTTCTTTATTATTTTTGAAGAAAGGCTCAAGAACACGGATGAAAAAAAATTGCAGCTAAAGTGCACAAATACCTGTACCTCAAAAGCGTGGCCACGGAATGGAGGAAGAGGTCAAGAAAGTTGGCAACCAGTTGGAGGGTAATTGAAAGCGCAAACAGACAACCTAGAGTCACCACAAAGAAAGTGAAAGAAACAGAGACGCTAAATTGGATGGAAACAATAATGCCATGGCAATTTACAAATACTACAAGAAAGAAATCAGAAGGGAAAATCTGTATAATAACACAAAGGGCAGAGCATTGCCTGAGCTGGCTGTCTAAGAACAATAACACACCGGAGCAAGTATGCGCATCAGGATGGTGCATATGTATGCAGCTACATACCGAGTGTTTCAGCGAACACTTTCAATTTTTTTTTACTTGTCTGTGCCAGAGTGCACAATTCTAGTCCATGAGCTGGTCTTCTCGAATAGGTGGACATTACTTGAACAAACAATTGAAATGTATCATTGACTAATTAAAAAGATAATTCACGAATTAAGTTCTTTGACTAATTACCTTATGGCACATATTGCAGTTTACAAATTATGGCCGGGGAGTTCGCAAGGCACTTGGAACGAATTCTCAGAATGACACCAGTTTCGAGATATTAATCCCTGAACTTTGCGGAGAAATGCTTGGCATACCAGTTACTTTTGTGTTTCATTGCACAAAACAACGTTTTGTTAAGGAAGCAAATGGAACGACAGTGCATTTTTGCCGCAATTTTGACGGCGCATATCGCCTATGTGGTGTCATGCAAGCAATTCTTCTTAAGTGGGTATGTCTAGCAGTCTCATCCGCTAACATTTGTAAAAAAACAGTATGTGCCGTAGGTAATTAGTTAAAAATTTCATTAGTGAATTTTGTTAATTAGCCGATTATGCAAAAAATTTACTCTCAAAGAGAGGGGGCGAGCTTTTCCTCTCTATGTGTGTGTATGTATGTATGTATGTACAAGACGAAGGGTTTCGCGCCCGAACCGAAGGCATAGCGTTCAAAAAGCAAAAAAAAAAGACGAATGTTATGGCATACGTTTCTACTCACGTTTCGGCCGGAGGACCGGCCTCCATTCGGTCGCGAAACGTCAATAAAAACATATCCCATAACGCTCATATCTTTATTTTTCTTCCTTTTGTGAGGTGTATATATATATATATAATGTTTTCCTGAAGTGTTATATTTATAAGATGGCGTACGCACAATAACGTATTTATGGGGTAGCTCTGAGCTAACGTCTTAATTGAAGTTCGCCTTTGTAATGGCAGCTAAGCCTGTAAACTGTTCGCAATACATTACTTATAAGTAAATAACGATGTCTGTGGCAGGGACGCAGTCACAATAAAGGAACGACAGAACGAGAATTCTGAACGTGGAGAGAGAGAGAGAGAGAGAGAGAGAGAGAGAGATTTAGGAAAAGGCAGAGAGGTCGGCCTGATTGCCACACAGGCTTTACGTAAACATAACTGATTGAAGGAAAGTGCAACTAGGAGCACTGTCGTCTTTCTGCTGAAGGGGGTTCGTGCACGGATTTACCGTACGAGCATGATCAGGACGTCTGAATGTACTAGAGAGGGAAAAGCATGCGACCGAGCCGCTCTGCGTTTGAATAAGTACGTTCGCTGACCTCTACCCGGTGCTCCTTTTTTGTCATTGGCAAGCAGCTCGAGCTATGATTAACGCGCGCGGGGAAACTGGCATACCACGTGCGAGCACGTTCTGCGCCACCCGTTTCGCCGGCGCCCCGGCAGGGCGTCGTTGTTACGGGCTGATGCCTGCGCGGAAGGAATCGGTGATGAGCCGGCGCTCCACGGCTGGACTGGTAATCGTTACAGATGATGCCAAGCGTCGTCTCTCGAGACCGGGGAGACACGACTGCGCGGTGGGCGACCGATGTCCGAGGAGCGGGCGCTCTGCGGTACCGCGGGCACCCCACCCCGAACCGGAAACGCGATGTGACGGCGGCCGCCATGTACTTGCTGTCCACTGTCCTCCCCCCCCCCCCCCCCCCCCACGAGGAGTTCCCAAATACCCTGTAGCTCAGAGAGCGGGTAGGTTTCGCATCATCTCCGTGCCTGTCAGCCATATACTCTCTCTTAAACCTTCTGGCCGCCTACTCTATCGCTGTTAGGAAAAAAAGAAAGTAAGAAAGCGAAGAAGGAAATCTCAACGCAGTAGTTAATGAATGAACCCCATACGCAGCCATTGCCAAGCTCGTATCAAATATCAGTACACAGTGCGGCCGTGAGCATTTCTTTCTCGTCTTAAGCAAAATGTGGTTTGAGCTATATCTGCTTTACCTTTAAAACAGTTAAAAATAGAACCGTGAGTGTTGATGTGCCTAATGCATTTTAACGCGAATAATAGTTTCGCTCATCTCAGGCACTTTGCGGCAAGTAATTGGCAGGTTCCTGTATCGCCTCGTTTCAGGCCTCTTCTGATTCCCAGCACAACAACAGCCCGATGCTCTATAGCCGGCAGGCCACGATTGCGCGCTAGTCTCTCTCGTGACAACTGGCGCGCGCGTCACGTCACGTGGCACGAGCGAGAGTGCGTGACGTGACGTCTTTTCCGTGCGTCACAAGCGGAAGCGTGCGCACTGCATCGCCTTCGGGATCGGCGCCCGCTCGCTACGAAGACGCTGTGAGTCATTGCTTCGCCTTAGAGATCGGCCCGGGTCGTAACGGAACCGGTTGTAACAATTGTTCGACGGAATAAAAAATGAAACTGTCATCATAACCGCCGTCGTATGCACCAGATTCACTGTCGTATTGCTTCTGTCGGCATACGGAAGCTCGCTTAATACACACAATGCCTCGCTTAACACTTAACACGTTTGTAGAGCTGGTAACACGTCGAAGAACCCCGACCCATGCTGCATAGCCAGCCACCTGCCTGCAGCGTTCTTCGCGTAGCATCGATTCCAGTAGTGCGTGGGATCTGCATATTTTTCTTTCTGCTAGAAAACCTCAGAGGTATTCAATGCCGTCCCACATGATTCGCCTATTCCCATCATTAATACAATTATCTTGCAACGTAAAATTTTACTTTGGTCCACACGCGCGCACGCACGCCTGAACGGTTGCAGGAAGACAAGTCGAAACCTACCCGGCTTTGAAAAAAAAAATGCATTGCAGTGCTCTAGAAAGTCTTATATGTGGTAGTAACTGCATGTCACATATTTAACGACCAGCCGGTGTCAGTCCTCGCCACTTTTACTCTGTACTTGGGTTCGAGACAACCTTGAGCAGAATGCCTACATAAGCTGCAGTGTGTTTTTTAGCACCATATTTTTGGGAGGATGCGTTAGCCTACGACCCTGCTCAACCATGCCGACTGTTGACCTGGGGTGCTATGCAGGATGCCGCGAGCTTCTCGATCGCCTGAGTTCGCTCGACAGAAGTCAGTGAACAAGGATACCGCGGAACGCGCGAAAGCAGCAGACAAAATGTCGAGGTAAAGGCACGTATGTCAACACGAGCGCACCCAGTGCACGCCACTTTCTCGTTTCAAACACCGAAGGCTGGGTAATGTTACGCGCCGGCGCCGCTTGTTGTTATCAACGCAATATCACAACATCGCAACACTGGGACTTTACCGCTATCTATCTACACTTTCGGCGCAAGCCGCTTGCCACGCCTTTCTGCGGCGCGTCACTGACGTGTCTCCTCTATCGGACATCGTCTAACCACCGTCGAATGCGAAGGGTACAAACGTGGAGCATTCTCACGCGAATCGTTTCCCTTTTTTTTTTTGAACACGTTAAAAGATAACATTTATTCTATAGCTTACTTGCACATGGGATGCGCTAGGTGGAGCCATAAGCGAATGAAAGAAGGCACCGACGGTTTGACCACGTGACTTTTTTTTTTTTTCGGCCGCCCATGAGTTAACATCAGAGTGATGACAACCCTAGATAAGCCAATGAAGCTGGAGGCGTGACAAGGGTTCAGTTTCGTGCCTTGATACCATTAGCGCATTCATCTAAGGGCGCCGCCAGGGCTCGAGGAGATCCCGAACTTTGCCATAGTCGGGCCTTCCTGCATAGCAGCCCTGGATCACACACCGGACTTATTGCACAATAAATGTTTATATATCTCTCCATGCCAAGGCTGCAATCGCGGTATGCGGCCTAAATTTCTCTAGCGTTCATCGAATCCTTCAACTCGTCATCTTTTAGTTCAGCCAGTTCAGAATGTGCGGTAGGTGCATTCCTTCCAGCCGCCTGGTTGCAGACGCAAGTCAGAGGTGGTGGTCACGTGTCATCACAAACGGGTGGAACGCGCATCACTTTGCGTACTCAAACCGGTGTGGTGGTCGGAGGCCACATCAGGGTATATGTGCAATCGTCGCGTGTCTTTCATCGACAACAATGCGTCCGAAACATGGTAAAGCACGCAGCGCAGTCAACGCCACCTAATTGCGGGCAGACATTACGCCTACTGCGCAGCTACGTCATCAACATGTTATATGTAAGTGACCTTGGTTGGACATTCGGAATATTTGTCTGCTTTCTAGTAGATAAGAACGACGGCCGCTCGCAGCATTGGCGTAACCATGGGGAGGGCGGAACGTTGAGGAGGTAGGCCCCCTCCAAATATTTTCTGACAACGCCCCCCCCCCCCCCCCCCCCCCCTGTCTCACGGCAGTGTTACGCAGTGCATCATATTAAGAGTGGGAAGGCGCAATTGTCACGGGACACGGTATGTATTAATTATAGACGCGTGCACCCGTCGTCTCGTATCAGAATACGAGCACGGATACGCCTAATAATAATACTGGCAAGCATTGGCGTAGCCCGGGGGGTTGGGGGGTCGAAACCCCTCTCCGAAACTTTCTGACGAACGCCATTCCGCCTTTCTCACGGAACAGAAAGTTTCAAGAGGGGGACTCCGAAAGAGCGACATGGACGAAAGGGAAGCTTGAATGTGAAAGCAAGGCGATGGTTAATGGCGGTCCGAAGGGTGTGTGTCGGGGGGGGGGGGGGGGGGGGGGGGGAGAGGTGATGCCATCTCCCATGCACAGAACATTGCGGCTTCACGCTGTTCAGAATGAAAACAGGGCAAAAAATAGGACAAGAAAGAAAGACCTGCAAAACGCTGATTTGCGCACTACAAAATATATCGATAACGGGGTGCTGGGCCAGGGGGGCTAAGAAAACGCCACAACAAACAGGTGGAAGGGCAGGTAGGTGAATGGCCTCTAGGTCTACGCAGAAACAGAAATATTAGCGGCCTCCGCGCCGTTCAACAACCCTGTGAATGTTGATGGGTGTGACAGTGACTAACGGAAAATAATTTTAAGAAGGGGAGTGGGATGATGGATACGAGCAGGGGGGTCTTGCATGACGGGCGTCAAGAACGAGGTTGGCGGATAATTATGGTCATAGAGCACCTCGTCACTGCCCGATCGCTCGACGTCAGACGGCAGTGGCCAGTCGCCTCGTTGAGGCTCACCTGCCCCGTCGTAACACGTGCTGCTTGCTACGGAAAGCCCGTCCTAACTAAACGTCTCGGCAATTTTCAGAATAGACTGTTGTGAGGAGACGCGACGCTTTTAATTCTGTCGGAGCTACTGGCCCTTATTTTACTGCGAACTACGGATGCCGTAATTTTCACAAAGGCTTCTAAGCAGGAAGCAGCCGTGCTTAGGACTGTCTGCCTCAGCAATTAATTTTCACAAAGGCTTCTAAGCAGGAAGCAGCCGTGCTTAGGACTGTCTGCCTCGGCAATTCCCGAGTGTGATCAAATAGCAATGTGCGTCGCGTGATTAATTAATTGTGGGGTTTTACGTGCCAATACCACGATCTGATTACGAGGCACGCGTAGTGGGGTACTCCAGATTAATTTTGACCACCTGGGATTCTCTAACGTGCCCCTAAGTCTAAGTACACGGGTGTTTTCGCATTTCGCCCCCATCGAAATGCGGCCTCCGCGGCCGGGATTTGATGCCGCGACCTCGTGCTTAGCAGCGCAACACCTAAGCCACTAAGCAACCACGGCGGGTCCTGCGTCACGTGATGACTACAATACCACGATCGTAAGTTACTTCCAAGCATCTCTTCAAACAAGTCGGACAACAGGTCACCGAAAGTGGGTGAAATTTGCATAATATCTACCATCGAAGTTCTAGGGCAAAGCTTCGTTCCTGTATTTTCTTTATCTAGAATAATATAGAATGCCCACAACGCCTAAAGCGCGATTGAGTGATAGGCGACTTGCAAAATAGTGCCCGCCCTCTTCCGTACGTAGCCGTGGTCGCACTCACTAGACGACCTGGTTAGAAAACAACAGTGATAGCCACTGTCACCTGTGCTGCAACAAGTCTGGCCTGCAAACGAGAAGATAGACGATAGTGCGCTGTCTTGTTTTTGTTTGGCCCTATTTTTAGCGCTGTTCGTTTTACTACCAGCTAGCTCTTCGTTCGACGTTATATAAATGCATCAATTCGTAAACGAAATTCTAGTGTTTTTAATATCATCATTTTTTAAAATAGCATAAGGATGATAGCATAATTTAATGCGAAGTGGCTGCACGCCATAGCAATGAAAAATGTTCGTGAGAACTTAAGCAAAGTGTTGTTTCGGCAACACAAAAATGTGCATCCTCGGTCCATTCTTGTCCGGGGAGTGGTAGGAGTTTGTCTTTGCAGGGTGTACAACCTCCACACACACACACACACACACACACACACACACACACACACACACACACACACACACACACACACACACAGACACAAATATATATATATATATATATATATATATATATATATATATATATATATATATATATATATATATATATAGAGAGAGAGAGAGAGAGAGAGAGAGGGGGGAGAGTAGGGGGGAGTGGTAGTTGTCAGCGGAGAACCCCCAAACCCGAAATGAATTTCTGGCTCCGCCACTGGCTCTCAGGATTCGAGTCAGGGGCTCCTCGTGTTTGATTCTGGGGGAGGAGTCACGAGGCATCTCCATTCTTCTGGTACCAGCGTCGGCAGATGAGGAAGGAACGACAAGAAAGATGGGAAAGGAACGAATAAAGCCACAGTACAGCAAGACTGGTCATGATTGGAGGGAAAAGAGTATACTTTCGCATAATTGCAGGACATTTATGGGTATTGCGCTGACAATAAATCGCTCTAGAAAAAGAAATTGTTAGAAATTCAGCTTATTTAGATTAGCTTATTATTTAGATATATATTTATGAATAAACAGGAAATCGTGCGGAGCGTTTTTAGGAAACTGCAGGGAAGATTGTGTCAGGAAGTGGAGCACCTTTTAGGCCAAGAAAAGGAATTCTACGGCACAGTATGGAACGTCACTAAGGGAGTGCAAACGTGAATGAACGCTGTGCAGAGGAACATCACAGTGTCTGTTTTTGTCAAACGCTCAGAGTATTATATGCTGTGTTAACCACTGATGAGCGCGATCACCCATTTTTCTGCAGCGTGTGCGTCGGGGGCGGAGCTGCTTTTGCTATGTCGACCATCCACGCGTGTATTTTCGTCGCACAGACATTTCGGTGGGCGGAAGTTTCAAGAAAAACCACCGGATAATGTTTGAACTACGCGAATGCTTGAGTGGTATAGTGCTTAGCCGACAGTCGTCCTGAAGCAGGATGGTGCAGGCATAATGTCGCGCTCGCCAAGCAGTACTACTGACAAGCCCGCGTTGGGGCTCCGGTAAGCGTTATGAAAGCCCTTGTTTTTCTTGTCACCCACGCTGCCGCAGCCATCGGAAGTCGTTTTCCCCGCCACACGCAGCGGCATACCTGTGGCCCCGCGCGAACGCTTCGACAAGGCCTCGCCGCCCCTCTATAGTGCGACTGTGAAGACGCACGCTGTGTGATCTAGGCAGATACTTTATTTCAGCACGCGCCTACCACAGTTCGGCCTTGACTTACGCCGGTAGCGCCCTCTTCGGTCACCAACTCGGGCGAAACAAAAAGCGGGACACGACCCAAGGCCTACGGGCTGCGAGTCCCGAGAGCCTTTTGCGGCAGCGATCGCGAAACATGTGGGAAAATTCGGCGCTGCCTAGTAATAGCCGCTGCGCGTTGCAACCGAGACAAGAGCGCGGCCTGTGCCTACATGCGCGTTACGCCCCGTTTCTCGACGCGTGTCGAGCGACTCGCGAAGCGTGCGTGTGGGCAGTGCTTTTCTGTGCCACCTTTGCCACCGCTCGTTGCGACCCTGACAGAACGAGCGGAAATGTTCGAAGAGCGCGGGAAATGCGAACTTGCCGTGATGCATTATTCAGCGAACTCGCTGGGTAGCGTTGCGCGCAAATGCGCGCTCGGCGTGCCTCAATCTGCGATGGGCGAGACAAAGGGCGCGCTTCTGCCATGCTGCGCGTTCTTAAGCTTTCACTTGCCGCACGCCTTTCTTTCTTGCTTTCTGTCCGAGTCGTCGGTTACAACAATATATGCAGTCGCGCAATTTGCCAACGCCACTTTCCTGTTTTGAATGTTGCCCGCGTTGTAGTGCCTCTCGTTCGTCGAGCACGAACCGTTAGCGCGTTTTTAGCTGTGACGTCACGAGGGAAGGCCCGAAACGGCAATACTTTCACCGGTCTTCTTTCTTCTTCCCATAACGCGTCATTTGTTAGATTGTACGTAATTAGGAAACAGCAGTCCCTGTGAAGTTTAAAGAATTTCACCACGTACTTGCTAAACGCATGATTGAATAAGACAGTAAGCAGTGTCTAACAAAACAGATAGCGCCGGTTATAGCTTCGCGTCGGAGCCATACTCTCCCACCATAGGTTGTCATGCTTAGTCATAAGCCTTAGTAGCTCAGTCTTCTCGAAGGCAATGTGCACTGTAACCGTGATGGCCAGGTTCGGAGACGCGATGGTTTCTCGATCACGCTTTCTCTTGTCACCGAGAATATTAGTGCACGCTACCGAATAGCTGTGTCTATTTCTGTTTTGCGAAGACAGAAATTATAGAACATGCATTGAAGAAAAGATGCAGTATGTGGTTTCCAAATGAAAGATTTTACAATTTCGAAGAGAAAGAGGTCGGTAGCAGCCCGCATCACATTCTATCGAAATCAGCAATCCATGGCCTCTGTGGTCTTCCTCTATGGGCTTTTATCAGCTGCTGTTGACCCATCCGCTACATCTGGTGCCGAAACCCTGCATCGAGCCAGGGACCACGAAAGCAAAATGCTGCTTAATGAGCCGTTTTGGGGCGGCCTCAAGGTGACCGGGCGTGCAAGGCGGAGGGCAACGATTCAAAGTCGGTCAGCACGTAACAGAAGTTCCTCTTTTCAATAAGCGTTCTGCACATATTAGCTGGAGATATATGTGCATAAATATTCCGAGGGAAAATTGAGGTTTGCGCTGCCGCATGCGAACACTGCAGGCTGTGCGTATATGCTCGGCAGTGCGACGTGTGCAAAGAGGCCGAGGGGCACCTCCTCTTCTCTGGCTTTGCTCGGGTTCTGCGAACAATCGGAGCGGTCGGCTGTCTGCTCCTCGCGTTGCCGCGCTTCCGCTCGCGTTTTCAGTCACATTTTCCCAGCCTGTCCCCCGCGCACGGCGTCAGGCTAATGACGGCCGGCTCCTCTTCCGGCGGCGCGCATCAGCCAAGACACGCGACCGCGAGCCGACTCCCTTCAACGGACACCGAAGCAGATGGCGCGCCCTGATCGCCCCCGAGCGCAGGTGGACTGTTATCGTCAAACTGCATTGCGTGCTTCGATTTCGGGACGCGCGCACCTGTACGCGGCTCATCGTCCTCCGCCTAGACGTGCAACGGGCGCGCATCCTCAAGGTTGTGGCCGGTGTTCCCAGTCCGGCCTCCGTGCCAGCGTCGCCGGACGGGCTGTATCGACAGCCTTAAGAAAAAAATAAAAAAGAAAGAAAGAAGAGCGCACCGCCACAGTGCCACATATAACGAACCAAGGAGCTGCCTCAATCACACCGTCTGGCGCAAAATGAGTGATGGAAAGTCTGCGAGCATGAAGACGCTAATAATTTGTGTCACTTAAGTGCGTCCCGCGAGCTAGTGCTGGCCTCCCGCGAGCTAGTGCTGGCCTCCCGCGATAGCAACACTATAGAGGCCTCTTGAAACAAGTCGGTATGCTTTCGCACATCGCACTGGGAAGGGGAGAAATGGGCAGTAAGGTTTATTACCGTTCGTCCATTTGAATTCCTTATCCGATCATGTATACACCATAAATCTAGGGTGCGATCTTGTACGCGTTCCAAAATAGAACGGAGGCGGTTCGTTCCACCGAGCCAAATACGATTCGTCAATTTGAACCATGCCGAACGCCATGACGTCAATTGTGACGTGATATCTGCTGTCAATCATTCAGTGTCGCCTGCTATCGGACGAACGGAACGGAACATACCGCCTATTTCGTGACGTAAAGAACGAACCGCCTCCGTTCAATTTTGGAATGCGTACAAGATCGCACCCCTAGAGACGGGTATGCACCAAGTAGTCTGCCCAGGGGCGCCCTCGGGTGTAGAGAGGCAGCGCTCGAGCGTCTGCGCACATTTTGAAATGAAGGGATAAAAGACAGGTTGGAAACCAGCCCGTACTTAACTGTCAGTTAAAGCACTACATCATGGTAGGCCTGGAATAGTGTCTCAGATATGATGAAAGTACCACTGTCCAGCCACTCTGCATAGTGGCTGGACAGTTGCCAGAACATGTACTTGCGGCGGCTTCCGGGTGCACTGTATCTTCCCAACCGTCTGACCATGCATGTACGGTTCCCATTTCATATCCCTTTTGAACGTACAACCTAGGCTGGCATGGCTGCAGTTATTTCATTGACGCCTGTATGTGCGTACCTAAACGCCAATTCATGCGTGCAATTTCGTGTTCGAGATATGCGAAAACACATTCTTAAGTATTTGGAATTGGTCGGACCAACCTAGTTTTCCTATAGCTCACGGAACGATTATCTTACGCAAGCTAGTGACAGCAGGTTCACAACACGTACTTTTCGCGATATATGCTTAATCTGGCACCCCTTCCCCTTAATTCTATTTTTACTGTGGGGGCTCCTTTTGGACTTCCAAGTGAACTTCATAAACTCGCTTGCAGGTATTCACAGAACACAGGAACCGTGGAAGTATATAGTGTCCTCGCGAACTACGCGCGCAACCTGGAATTGGTGGGTGCACTGGGGTGGTCACGCATGCTATAATGCGCAATGATGGCTGTGCCAGACTGCTTGTTCTTCCGCCGGTGCAGATTAATGAAGGCATGCGAGTGCAGGCCGAGCCATTATGCTCGTGCGCACGCGCTACATGTCACAGCATGTAAACACCCCATATCCAATTCCTCGAAAAGTAAATTTCCAGGTTGCACAGGTGTAGTGAGATAGAGATGAATGTGGGAGCGCCATAGTTCAGTGGGCTAGCGACGTTCCATAACGTGAAATGAAGAGGGACGTATGGAGGGGACAGCCGTCATTCCCGCCAAGGTCGTCGTCGGACAGTCACATACCTGATTTACTTCAAGTACGAGAGTTTAATCGTGTAAAACTGATAGGCAGTCTCAGGAGAGCGTTTATAATCGGTCTCATGAGAGTGTTCATTTATTTGGTCATCCGTAGGTCCTCTTTTTTGGCAAGCAGCGCTGAAGGCGGGGAAAGAGGGGAACAAACATGATGTACTTGCATTCATTTGTGACGACGAGGACACTGAAAAGGCAGAACGAAGCGAGATAAAAGGCGTCGAGAGCGAACCTGAATCTAATGTGAAGTTCGGGCTTTCAGAAGAGGCAACGCGATGAAAAGCCATGACATGAAGGGCGCCTTTCGCGGTATCCATACAGCCCTTTACTTTCTGCCTTACGACTTCTCAAACGCGTTTTGCGGTCAGTTGTCCTACTTTGTCCACCGATTGCTGGACTCGCGGAGAAAGTCAGGCCGGAATGTGAACCCGAGAGAAATAGAGGTGGCTTCGAGCGCACGTCTTTTTCTACTTGTGTCGTCATGTCTCGTTGTCGGTTTCTGCCCTCCAGCCTCTTTTGCTATGCAGACGCTCTGCATTTCGCTCCCTCGCATTCGAAACCGTAGCCGCTATTCTCAACGATCACAAGCGAAAGGAACGAGCCTAACTTGGTACGGCAAAGGAACCCGTTGCTGTTCCTAGTCGCAGTGCGCGAACTAACTCCTTGTATGCTCTGTGCGCTTCGGAGAATGACACCGACTGAGATGTTTCGCGGCGTGCGATGGCCGTCGTCAGGCTCGGCTGCACTCTGCCAGAGTCGAACCCGTGTTTCCGGAGCTGTGCGGTAGAGGCAGACAAAGGAGGAACACAAAAATAGCTGACAGAGACAAATCAGTCATCTCATTTTCTTCCAGAAACCTGGTCGTGTTGTCGTCTCAGGTACGTTGAACGTGTTGTTTCCAAACCTCGTTCGGTCTTCGCGCAAGAATGCACGCTGCTGCGAGGAACGATTGCAGTGCCGTGGAGCAACGCCCTCCGAGTAAACAGGCGCGTGCAATTGCGCTGAAACGTCAGCTGCTGGAGGCCGAGAGGCGCCCTCTGAAAGTCCGGTCACATACGCGAGGTACACGTACGATCCGTTTGTTTTGCGAGCTCTGTCGCCTCGGAAAGAAAAGCGTGCAGCCGGGTTGCTTGCATTCGGCAAACCGAGGCCTGCTACTGCAAACAGTGCGCCGAGCACGAAATGCTTCCCGGGGGGAGTTAGCAGCGCGTTAGTTCATTTCGTGAGCCGTTTCCGAGAGCTTTAAGTCGACGCGCAATTGACGCATAACACCTTATTCACCGATTCTCGTCGATCTCCGCAGGCCTCTATCGGCGTTCGCTTTGAGAGGGGGGGAATAATAAACACAAAAAAATCGGTTTGCAGGGCTGCTGCTAGGCACCGCGTGAGCACCCACTGTTGGCGTAGTCCGGTAGCGGGCCGCCCTGTGAGCAAGCGTCCGCGCGCCGTTGACGCATGCCGAAGGCGCGCGACCGATAGGATCTCGGTCGCGTGCGCATTTGCATGTGGCGACCCGGGCGTTGTTGGCGCACGCCGGCGACAACCTCCGACCGACCGGGCATGCATTGCGAAAGGTCAAAGGGGGGCTTGCGCAGCAAAAAAGTGCCGACTTAAGCAAACGGCGAATATGGAAATTTCGTGTTTGCTGCATCGCGCGCCCCAGCTGGGTGTTCGCGCACCGCCTGGCGGCGCGTGGGTGGCTCGAACGCTTCGGGTGTTCGGCCATGTTGCCACATGAGCGGGCGCCTCTGCCGTTACTCGCGCACGGGGCAGGCCCGTCGCTTAGTGGCGAGAAAATAAAATAACGAAAGCAATGAGATCCCGGCGTGACCCACTTGTTCCGCGGTGACAACCAGAATGCATCGTCTCAAGGACCACGACACTTCGTGCGGTGCACCTAAACGCCTCCTTGCTCGTGTTATGTGTGTTTTCGCAATTCCCGTTCCACGTGATTCCAGGCTCGCTCCCTCTCATATCTTAAGCGCGAAGGCCTGCATTTCTCTTCCGCTCCCCTGCTGACAGACTAGTTGCGGTAACTATCGCTGCCTCTTATGGCGTCCCACAACACTGCGTGTTGCGCTGTTATCCTGCTTCAGCGTTACTACTGATTATTGCTATTGTTATTGTGTGAAAAGTAAAATGTACCTTATTCTACGTACGCGCGAAATTTCAAAGAGCAAATACATGGCGCACATAAGTAGCACCAGTAAGACCGTAAGCAAGCATCGCAGTTGCGAGCAGATGTTTCGAGCAGGCAGCCCGGGGTACATACGAAATAAATCTATCATAATTCTAACTGATCAATATTTCTCAGTGAGATCTCGATCCTGTCATGCTATTACTAACGATGCTCTGACTTCTCGATGTAGGGATTTCGCGTTAAGTTTGGCCCTGGGCAAACAAACCACCAAAAAAGAAAAACCGCACCGAATCCTGAAATTATCCGAAGAGTAACTACGCAGTGAGTTGTGGAATTATCAAACTGATAATCAAGACAATGTAAAAACAGACTCCTTTCTAAAGGTACATCTGAAGGGTAAAAAAAAAGTCATTTATTTCATCGCAGTAAAACACCTATAAATATCAATCTTACGCGAGAAAAACTTTTTTTTTGTCTTCTCGTGCTAACCTGTCAATGAAAGTCTGCGTTCCACCTTTAATATAGTAAGTATCGTGGCGCCCAGAAAAACGTTCCTAGAACAAGCTCAGTTCGTAGAGCGCTTTGTGTACATTGCAAAGTGTACCGAGGCCGCGAAAGTCCAGGGGCCGAATTCACAAAGCTTTTCAAGTCTTCTTTGCCATTGCGTTAATAATGCGTTCAGCATTAGGATTGGCTGGAATTCGGTCTTACGAACAATTCTAGCGTAAGAGGCTTTCGTACATGCGGGCGCCCTGACTGGCATCCGCCATCCGTGGCCCAAAGTGCGTGTTCAGTGAAGTAAGGAAGAAGTAAAATTCCTTTTGTTCAGGAAGGACACCGCAGTTGCGCAGGGGTAGCACAGCAGCTGTGCGTAGTGAACTACAGGGAGATTAATTGTCAAAATTAGAATACAAAAAGTAAAACTTTGCAAATTTATAAGGGAAACGCTGAACGCACTGACAAAATTGCTGATTTAAAGCTCTGACTGCTGCGAAGGCGTCTCCCTTCTTAACAAAATCATAAACCGATCGGGTATAAAATGTGTTTACTCGAACTGAACGCTAGCCTTGATTGTACTCCGACACGCAAATATTTAGTCTGCCAGTTGCGGATCCTTTCAACGATTGTATCGAGAGCCCGTAGTGTCGCGATATGCTCGGTCGCGAGCGCCGTGCGCATCACATCACACAATGCGCTGCATGCCCTCAGTTCCTTCTAGTGCTCTTGAAATGCAGCGCTTTCGTACAAAGGTCGTGAGATGAGTTTGGCCACTTTTTCGCCCTTCTTTCTTTCTCTCTCCTCTGCAAGCAGTTGGGCGTGGCGTCCCTTTTAGGAGACAATTGCTAGCACGCTTCTCATTCTCTCATTGTGGTGTTTATGTATGTTCACGTGATTAATAAAAACTGGCTGTGGCTTGGCTAAGGTTAAGCCCAGGATGCGAAGCATACTAGCCTTTATTTTAACGCGACAGCGTTAAGGAGCTCGTGTCGCAGAAAAGCCGGTGTCGTCGGCGTCGGCTCAGGCGTGCGGCGCTTGCTCAGGCGCACATTTCGTTGTCGCGCCGAACGCTGCGTTGCTCGACGCTCACCGCGTCCGATGCGGGGAGCGTACTCGCTGCGCCGTAGCAAAGCCACCTAGAAACAGTCTCTGTAGCACGCCGCAACCTTCGCTTCTCATTCCAACGAGCAGCTCTGTCTCCCGGAGGCATCTCACCTCGTGAGTGTCTAGCAGAGGCAAGCGCAGCTGCTTATATACCGCCGCGACGCCGCGAGCGACGGCGCGAGTTGGAGCCCCGTTTCTCCTCTGTCGTGACGTCGCCTGAGGAGCTGGGTTGAGCTCTAGTGATATGCTTCGCATAATAATCCAAGCGGCCGCTACGCATTTAGTCATTTCTCTGAGACGACGCGCGTTAGTGAGTGTAGCGGTGAGCATCAGCGCTGCGGCGTGAATGCGCGTCACAGAAAAAAGTATTATGAGTGATGATGAACTATAACGTCATAGTTTATATTTAGCGGGAGTGACTGCTCTGAGAAGCCGAGTGCATGCCAATAACGTGCCCAGTGAGGTCACCACCCTCCGCACACTTCCGAAGCCCCTGCGAATGCTTATAGTGGCGAATGGCACCGAAACACTTACGCAACTGCAACGGAAGTCACACTACTATATGCAAAGTAAGAACAGGATATACCGAAAAACGAAGGTGAATAAGTTCTAATTTTGCTTCATTCGGAATGGGCCTGGGCTTTGTGGTGTTCAAGAATCGACATGTGTTGTTTTCTTCCTTTAATTGCATGTATGTAAGGATATGCTGGCGCACGTTAAGGGCCCTTAGATTAGACATGCGTCGTTTACTTTAATCGGGTCAATTGCTCAATTTATCAGCAAAAAATACTGGGACCTTGCTATATCCGTCACTGGCGAAAAAAAAAAAAAAGAACTATGCGCGTGCTATTGCAGTTCTTGAAATTTATAGTGTTGTGCATCTTCCGCCGTGCGCGCAGTACTCCCTCTTTCCGCGGTATACTGCCCTTTCCCTTCTCCCAGTGAAGGCTAGCAAACCGGACGCTTGTCTGGGTGACCTCCCCGCCTTTCCTAATCATGCTTTGTCGGTCGCTCCTTCTTGAAGTACTCCTGCGTTAAACAAGCCCAAATTACCCTCCCCCCTCACCCCCTTTCCATTAAAAGAAGAAAACAAATTAAACCAAAGAGAGCCTTATTGTGGATCTTCGCAATACACTGCGGTGCCACATTTCTTCACAGGCAAACGAGCGCCGTCGGTACGCAACACAACGCGGGAACACTTCCGGACTTACTTTACCAGGCGCTCCATAATGGCCCAGTTGGTTTATAAGTACAAAGCATATTTTTCACAACTTCCATCTTCTGAAGCTTTCAGCGACAACTGCGATCTAAACCTGCCTCGAACACGTACTGATGTTTCGTGGTCAGTAGAGCTGCTTCCTGAGTGCAGTGTTATAGGTATGACTAATCGACGGCAATTTACGCACCTTCATGCGACACAGGAAGCTCGTGAGCTTGATGGCCACGTGTTTGCTTGGTATGATGGCCATTTGGTAATTTACACAAGTTTGTGTACAACAGAATTGGACAATGTGCTGTAGCCTGACCAGGTGTTTATAGTACTAAAAGTGCTACTGTGCTGTGTTGTGACTATGCACAGTGACAGTATTTGACTGGGATTGTATGTTAATGCTCCTTTCTTTCTTTATCTCTCCTTTGATATCCCTTTACCTCCCCCTCCCCTCTCTCCCCAGCGTAGGGTAGCAAACCGGATCTACCCATCTGGTTAACCTCCCTTCCTTTCCCCTTTCCCCTGTCTCTCTCTCTATACACAAGTTTGTGTGAGAGATTGCTCATTTTGAGGCTATTACTTGCTAATAGAAGCTCTCGCTACGTTCGCTCATCTTAAACCGCATCTCCTTCTCCCCTCCCCCTGTGCAGGGTAGCAAATCGAGCCGATCGCTATGGCCAATAGTCGGTCAAGAATGCAGGAAAAGCTCTTCCACCAAAAGCGTGCTCCGCCTTCCGGTTGTGCCTCCGCGTTCCCAGAACATAGTTCCCTTGCAGGTCACACAGGCAGGAACACAAGACACTTTAGTAGTATACATCAACATGGAACACGCTGTGGTCACGCGCCAACAGCCACGGTCAGCAAGTGTGGATATGAAGGAAGCCGCTCACGCACAGCATGAGCACACGCACGGAACTGCGGGGAACAAGGAAAAGGACTAGGAGCGGGATACCTCACCTTGCCGAGGTGTCCAGAGAGCTTCATCGCATTTGGAAAGTGCACCTCAAGATGTGCAACATAATCAGACAGGGGTATCCTTCGGCAGATTAGGTCTCCGGAAATCCACAAGGTTGAGGCAGTTTTATGAACTAGAGAATTTCGAAGGTTTTTCGTGGTAGTTTCGTGCTGCGCTTAGGTGCGTGACAATTTCCGTATTCAGCTGCATCTCTTGCCTCTTACGAACACCATCGACACCCAAGGGTTCGCCGCGCCTGAAGAGGGTGAAAGCGGGGACATGGATGCAAAGCATGAGCAAGGAGACTATAGACGAGTGGATCCACTGGAGCATGTGGGCTATATACACTTTCATAATTCTGGGCTGACAACTTATTTATGCGGTAGTAACGACTTGTACCACGTATGTGACTCACTTTTGCATAACTGCATTGGAGGCACGAGACTCTCGAGAACGAAATTAAATATGGGACGAGCAGTTACTCCCGCGAAAGAAATTAGCAGCACTCTCTTAGAGAGCTCCTATAGTGTAAAGAGAAATAGAGAGAGAGAGAGAGAGAGAGAGAGAGAGAGAGAGAGAGAGGCTTTAATGGTATGCTGGAGATGTTAGCTTGGCTGTTCGCCTGACATGCTACTCCAGGTGCTGGGCAATGATTATGATATATACATCGATAAGCACTTTACTGCACGTACAATCTCACAAACATTAGCGTAGATTCCTTTGCCTTCCTTAGCTTAAGCAAAGCGAAAAACCCGCACAACTAGTGCTGAGTTAATCGGCACCTTTTCCCTGTAGTCTCACTTCTTGCTATTGCACGTGTATACAGCGGCATGAAAGAAAGGAATATCCCAATGCAACTCCATCGCATGCAGAGTGGGCATGTCCTTTAGTGAACGGTTTCTCCTCATTGTCAGGTCGGACACAAAAGGAGTTTGTCCGCCCAGGTTGAGCACACGAAGTGAACGCAGCCGGCGTCAGGCGCGTCCGCAACCGTCCCGCCATGCGGCCCCGGCCGGCCATCCCGTCGGCGGCCCATCCGCTCCACGCAGGTGGTGGCCGCGGAAGCTCGGGCCAGGCAGGAAAAGAGGACGGGTCTCCGCGAGGGCAGGTGTTCTGCAGGGCTGATTTGCACCGCTAACTGGCATGATTTCTTCGCACGGAATGTTTCGTGTTCCTCGGGCGGGCGATCTCTCTTCGCCGTTACGTCGTTACGGCCCCCGCTCCGCGGCCTAGCGCGGCACATGCCGTTTCCTCCCGGTCCGCTTTGTGAGCCCAGATTGGGATCGTTGGCGCGCCCGTTAATTGATTAGGAGCGGAGGACAAGGCGAGACAAAAGCGACCAGAGGGCAGCTCGTCCAGTGGAGCGGACGACTCGTTCTCACGTTCCCGCCGGCCACCGCGCCGGAACGAGAGGCGGCCTCCGGTCCGAGCTCTTCCAGCTGGGTCGTTGCCCCTGGACGCGCGCATGCGGGCGCGTCTTGTTAGCGGCCCTGTCGGCAGTCACGTAGGACCGGCGCCTCCTTATTTCGCGAAGCCACGTCGGGACAATGCGGCGGGGGTGACAATGAGCCGCAACTGTCTCTTGAAACGACGTTGCACTTTGCGTTCTCTATGTACGTGATTTCGTATTATGTTCACCTCATCATGTGCTTCTCATATAGGAAAAAGGCTGGCGCTGTGGACACGTTTCTTTCTTTTCCCCCCCTTTAAATTACGGCAGGGTGAGTGGCGAATTCGCCGAGAACTGCCAGCGGCAAAGCTGGAGTAAAGGAAATTAACAGTTCGCAAATTGCTGACTTACACTTTATTCAGGGTTTTCCCGCGCGACAACTGCACGTATTCGTAGTAGTCGCTCGATATTTTGTCATACAGTTCAGCGCGAGACAGTTGCAGTAGGATTGTGGTGGCCATTAGAACTTCCAAGATATTCCCAGGAAGCTTTCCAGTGCCACCTAAAGCCCCAGTGCCACCAAGTCAAGCAGGCCAAAACGTCTCTCGCTGCGCCACACAAGTGGACAAACGAGCAGTTTTGTGGGGAAAGAGACTGTTCTCCCGCAGGCGCTACCGCTGCGCGATGTCGCAATTTATTACATGGACTCGGAACTCGTGCCCGCACTCATATCGGAAGCTGTATGCTTGTTGCATGGACTGACCGCGAATATTTCACTATCCAGTCAGACGCGCAAAATAACAACATTGGGCAAAAAAAAAAGAAGCAAAATTAAAGGGCCTCACGCAGAGCTCGAGCTGCACGAGTTGGAACGGTTCGTTGAAGACGAGGTCGGGAAGATAAGAAGGAACTGCCAGAAACGCCTGGGCGAGTGTTCGCAGGTACGAGTATGTGCTCCGCTTGCACGCTGTGAGAGTGCGGCTCGGCTTTCGCGAAGAGGGGCGGGGGGGAGGGGGGGCGCCCTCCCGCAGTGACGTCACGGGCCACATGAGCACGTCTGGTTTTCGTTTTCGCGCAAGCCAGAAAACGAGGTAGCCGTGGTGCCATGATATATGGGCCGGCCCGTGATAAACGATCCAGCGGTTTGCTTGAGTAGTTCAGTTTGAGGTGAACGACCCGCAAAGGAGTACAAAAACTAAGTGAAGGGCTTATTGATACCATACGCGGGCGCTAACTGCTCCGTCTACTTCTCCCGCGGTGGGCCGCGGGTCGGCGATTTCTCGCCGGTCGTGCATGGAAAAAGCGTAATCGCATCCGGCACCGCGCGACCGCGTGCAGGTCCCGCGGGACCTGCGAGGCAAACGTGATTCTGGAGCGGGCCATCATTGAATTTCACCGAGCGGGGGCTTTTCATTACTCCGCGGCTGCCTCGGGTCCTCATTAGGCCGCCCCGTCCGCCGCACGAGTTTGTTTTTGCCCACAGACACGGGCGGCAACAGAGCAGGCGCCACGTTCCACGGCGTGAGAGACCAACGTGGACGAACATACCCGGGGCTCGGGAGGCGAGCGTGCGGCAGTACAGGGCGCGACGGAAAGGAAACCGGCGCGCGCCCAATCGACCAATCGGCGCGTTTCGCGTCAGCGGTCGGCAGAAGGCAGAAGATGCCGTTCCTACGACGGTGTTGGCACTTCGGCCGCGGCTTCGCAGCCACAGTTACGAGCATAGTCGTTCCGCGGTAGCTATTTGTAAAAGGAGTGGCAGCGATAGCGCTTCGCCGTGCTGCCACCGCACTATTTCCTGTTTTTGTTGGCCTGTTGTTAAGAAGTACATGTAGGTTGCTTGCTAAATGAGATGAATGTGGTACTCATGATGGAGGACGCGCATTGAGTGATTTCGTGGTGTTCAACTTAGGCGATTGATGATGCGCAGCGTTAGACGTTTTGGACTGCGGAAGCAGGACGTAATTGGTGCAATTAATGATATTGGACATGTAGGTAAAATTGCCATATGAATAGACAGAAATGACATGCGCAAATGACCGCACATACACACACGCACACTTATATGCCACAATAAAATAATGCTAACCTCCTTTTCTACAAACACGTGCGTGTAATATTCACCCACTGTATAAGATTGTTGTTTTTTTCTTTTGCAAACAGCTCTCTTGCTATTGCTTTGTGAAACGGGCTGAAAGCCTTTGACAAGCCCTAATGGTTTTTTGCTCCCACTCCGCGCATCCCCTTTGTGACTGATTGTACGTTTCCTTTGATGTTGGAATAAAGTTATTTATTTATTTATTTATTTATTTATTTATTAATAAGCTGAATAAGGAAATCACGGACTGGGTGAAGTCTAGATTGCTTGCTTTCAGGTATAAACGTTTATTTGATCTATTTCTAGTTCCTTTCTTTTTTATAACCACTAGCTAAATTGGGGTATTTTACGCGCCCTATACGTGAACTAGCAGCTTCCCGCACCTGTCGCAGAAAAAAGTAGTTTGCTCAGCGATGTTTTTGTCCTCATTACCCTTACGATATTACGTATTAGCCATTAAGCGAATATAGGTAGGTGTTGGAAGGCCAATCGACGCGATAATGCTAATTTAATCGTCACAAACGATTTTGACGTCACTCGCGCATTGATGTTTGCTTTGTAGGATAGCTGACAGCATCGCCGGTTACGTCATAACGCACATAAGTAGGTCATTGTCTCAAGATTTCTCAAGCATCAGCTCGTGCCCGTCATTTCCGACAACGAGCGGGCAAATTGACTGAAATGCTTACAGTTTGCCAAACATTCGGTGATCAAAAGCGATGGTCGTCGACTTTATTGGGGAGAGGTCCGTGGTCGTTGACAAAAAGCACAATGCATTTTTTATTATTGAGCAGTATTGACAGCAGTGTATTGACATCAGAGTCGTAACAGCCAGAGCTCAGTAAGACAACTATTTTTGCTTCAGTACATAAATATCGATGTGCTCTTAACTTTGATTTTAATGTGCATTATTTGTCACGGTACAATTTCCAAGCGCCATCGATACCCTAACGAGTCGAAACATCGCATCCTGCTCGGTAGTTTTAGAAGCAAGAGGTCCTAAGTTAGAAAACAATATCGCCCAGGTATAGAAATTAATGCAAGGAAAGTACAAAATACACCAGGCGGTTGTGCGTATGCGCAGTGCCGCATACATGATAGTTCTAAAAAAAAAAGAAAGAAAGAGAGAGAGAGAGAGAGAGCGAGCGAGAGAGAGAGAGAGAGAGAGAGAGAGAGAGAATAAGAAAACTCTACTGTATACAAAACTAAAAGGGAATAATATATAGGTAACCACATCAGAACCCGTTCGACACTGTCAAATACTTGCCAAATGCCGGGTTCGCCCCCCCCCCTACAAGCCGCCAACCTTATTTACTTTCTTTGAAGCGTCTTTTGAAACTTTCCTGCCTTTGTTCTCTTTCGCCTCTGTCTCTCTCTCTCTCTCTCTCCTGTAACCCGCTGCTATGCCAACGGCTTGCGATTGCGAACAAAACATGATGCCGTCCAAGCGTACCTCCAGCAGTGCGCTACACAGATTGCCGCTTTTGTGACAGCGTCAAGTTGCCTGCCGAGTGCACTCACAACAATTCCTGCTCTCGGGCCACAGTCAGTTAATCGGATGCGCAGATAGCAAAACTTGGAATACGGCACAAATGGGCGCGCAGTTCTGACCTCGACCCAAAGTATACGTCAGTGCATACTGTTGCAGGCTGCGCGCTCACACTTTCATCCACGTTACGATGAACCACGGTACGCAAACACTACTGTAGAACTGCGTGCACTCTGTCTTTAGCTACGTTTACATGAGCCCCATGAAGTCGGGTCGAGTCGGCTTGTCAGACTTAAACCCGGCCGTCGGGTCTGTGTAAACGTAGCGGCTCGGGCCGAGCGAGCGTCGAGGTGAGTTCGGTCGACCCGCCTGCAAGTATTGGGCTGACTCGCCGAACCCACTTGGAAAGGTGCATGTAAATGCGTCACAGGTTCGGAATGCGTCATCTCGGCTTCCGACTCGACCCGCTCGCGTCGAGTTCATGTAAACGAATCTTATGTGATGACCTCGCGAAGACTCGTCCGCTATTGCGGGTTGCCTGGAACAAGCTTCCGCATTTTGAAACCACGCAGTGTGCTTGCCTATTTTTAATACATAAATAGCGAATACACGCGTGCGCGTAACTCTGCTCTGGTCACTATATGGCTGCATTAAACAAACGAACACGACATTGAAGCATGAGTAGACGCGTAAGATACGCGAATATAAGACGCTTGAAAAGAGCCTTCAGGTCTGGTTTGCCATCTCTTTCTGGAGCGGCTTGCACGAACATTTAACAATGAAAATAATAACGAATTTAGGAACGCGTTTTTAATAGTTCCGTAAACAACGCATAGTCCGCACAAGAACGCGTTCTTAAATCTGATATTACTTTCGTTATTAAATGTTCGTGCAAGCCGCCCCTGGTCTACCGTCTCGTTGCAGACATAGTTCTCTGCGTTGAATATAATCCAGGTTGAAAACGCTGTCGCTAAACAAGGGAACGCACTCAATAAAAGAAGGAAGCGGTTTTGCTGCAGGTTATCCCATGGAAACTGAATCATGGTTGCTTTTTAACTAGCCAATCGACTGAATGCTAAGGAACACGAAAATTTACAGTTCGAACGATCTAGAGTCTAGAAGTTAAAGTAACGCATTTATTGACAAAATTGAGGGACCTTCTAAACTTTCTTATTATTAATCATCTATTAATCATTAACGCTACGCAGAGGTAAGGAAAAACAGGCCAGCAATTGTCTCCTGGTAGGGACGCTATACGCCCACCCGCTTTGAGAGGAGGGAGAGGGAAAGTGGAAGAAAGCACACCACAACACATTGCCACACGCAGAGCATCCCCACTACACACGGGAGTCTATAGTGCCTGAGCTCGTGAAACATGAGCGGAGAGGACCGTAAGGGACTGCTCAGCTAAAGCTATTAGTAAAACTGGGCTGTTCCCGGAAGCTGCAATGAAAAGCGATGGCTTGGTGGGCCGAGCCCGACACCAGTCCACGATAACGATCAAGTGTCGTCGCTAGAGTGTTAGTGTGGTTTGTAACGCGGACCGACCCTGGTGACAGTGTAATCACAGGGCCTGGGTGTATCGATCCTGATAAAGCTATCGCATTCTGCAGTCGCTCAAGTGCGGCATGTGGACCTATGGTTTCCTTCTCAGGGTTTGGCGTCGGTGTCTCGACGAGTAGACGCAGCGAGGAGTCTGTCACACAGATGAGTAGCGGAGTAGGAAAGAAGAGATGCTCCGTTAGAGTGGAGCAATTCGTAGAGGAAGCACTTCCATAGTGGCAATGGAATATACATCACAAATTGTGTTTGTACACACTAAGGAAAATTACACCCTTAAGAGTGATTTCTCATGTCTATATATCACTCCCTTACACCCATAGAAAAGGGTCCTTAAGCGAATTAAGACACCCATTTGAAAGGGTGATTTTTTGGAATTTCACCGTTTCCCCCAATGTGCGTTTTGCCCAAATGCCCGCTACATTTTATTTTTGCAGCGATTTCTTTTATTCTATCACTAGACCACTCTTTCGGACGTCCACCGAATTAAACCCGAAGTGTTTTCAGACACATTTATAAAAGATACACCGAAGGAAAAGCAACTCAGCCTGGATTTTAACGGCGGATACGCAGATTGCCAATCGCAAGTGGTATACCACTCCGCCTATATACAATAACAGGGAATAATACACCACCTTAAAAGTTCATTAGCGACTGATAGGCAGTGATACAATTTATCTATAAATTAGCACAAAGGTGGAACTATTTAAGCCAAGTACGAAGCTGGCAGTAAGGTGTGAAAAGCAGGAAGGAGAGAAGGGCACAAAGTAGTTGTGTCCATTTTACGACAGTTGCGCGCCACCTCCAGAACAAACGCTCCGCATGCACCTGCGAATGTGTATTCCTTCCGATACTGCACTGAACAGCCCAATAATTGCTGTGCATAATAATGCCGGCTCCTATAGTATACACCAGAATGAACATGCGCATGAGGAACTATGATAGGCTAACGCCGCTATGAATCGCTGGCGATTGGCACCCGATCTATTACAGCTGAACCGAACTCAAACAAACGAAGCCACGCATTGGTAAAAAGCGAAAGGCAGGGTAACACAAAAAAAAGAAGAAAGCTATATCTTTCCCCCATCACCACCGGGGACGCCATGTACATGAAGCAGTAGGTTGGCATCCATCGCTTACTGTGACCATATGACGTGCCGTATCAATGACTAGGCGCAAACCACCGGGAAATAGACATTAATGGCTCTTTACTTGCTTGAAATATTGAAGTGCCTAAGCACCCTTAAATGCTGCGAGGTGTATGTTTGGCACAAAACACTATTTTAACACCTTGACATTATTGAAAGGGTGCACAAAGGGTATTTTGCTGACGAAGGCGCCCATTTCAGAAATTTTCTAAGAAAGTAAGGGTGTAAATAAGGTCTTCCGACATCCATTCCACCCTCGAGGGTCTAATTTCCGTGTGACACCAAAGAAAATTTGCCAACGTCTTGATTGGGTGGTAATTGAACAACAAATGTGAAATGAAGCACGCAGTGACGATTACTTAATTCATCCAACGAATAAAGAAAACTTAATTAATTTTCGTGTATTGCGTCAGTATAAGCAGTGTCATCATATCCATGACATCTTCATACCATTTACATAATATAAAAATGGAATGTACATGAGTAAACATTGTATCTACGTTAATGTAACATCACGTAGCGTCAACACTTTTAGCATTAACACAAGCATCCATACCAAAGAAACTTCGCGTCCTGGTAGTGGGAGGCGAGTGATCTCCGCACATTTTTTTTTATTATTGGAGTGAAAATTCGTAAGGAAACTTCATAACTATATAGTGTGGCGACGCCGCCAATCATTTCACTTAGGGATGCAGAGAAGACGAAAAGCTGAAATTAAAAGAAATAAGCATGAAACGTAGACACAGGCAATTTCGTGCATGCTATGCGTGCTGTTACGGTTAAAGCTGAACTGTGGAGAAGGAGAAAGCTGACAGGGGTGCCTTGTTTTTTCATCGGAAGGTTCCTCGCAAGCCAAAACGATGAACTCGTCGATCTGGTTGTCATGCCTCGTCATGGTGACGTGCCCATGACAAAGTCTCTCATGCTTACGCTTATGTAATTGAAAGTTCTCTGGGGCCACAGTTCTGGTGCATTGCTTGTTCGCTGTCGCTAGTCTAGCGTCGTTGCAACGAGAATGAGACAATACATTTTGACCCGTCGGGTGCCACTAGATGGCTCTTTGTGACGGCCTATTTTTTGAAGACGGTCTCTTCTACGAAAGGGCTACGTATTATTATCACTGGTCGACTAGCAAATAGGTTGTAATTGGCCATGACTTGCAAATTTGCCGCTTGTCCATTGAGAAATGGTTCATGTGCTACAATTTACGTCACCTCACTGTGCCGTTGATGCACCAGCTCCATATTAGCAAGTTTATCTTTTAAGCTTAAAATGCGTCGTGTTGCTAATTTACTTAAACCAGCCAAGACGGGTGTGTACCACTTCGCTCTAATACACGTGCGCAGCTGATCGCAAAAGTTTCGCACTGCGGTAGCTGCGGAAAATCGGAAATACTTCGCAGCCGAGGCGGTGCAGCCTGTGGTAAAGTGGAGAACCGCGCATAAGTTCTGAGCCCATGTGGGCAGTTCTATACTTGAGTTATAGTTCTTTTTGTCGTTTCATTTTTATTGTTCATTTGTATTTTGAATGTGCGTGTGTCTTCCCTTCACATCACGTCGGTCGTTTCGACATGAAGTATCAAACTTCGAATTCTGAGTACTCGAGCTGAAATCTGTACTTTTCAATTAGGTGTAACCACCATCCTCTCCTGCGCGCGCGTGTTTCTCTGCATTGCCCGTGTGAAAAACAGGAAGCGATTCTACTTAGTAAACTGTTCCTCACGTAAAGCTGCCTTTAGCAGTGCGATTATACTGCCACGGTCACGCCCACAAGAACGGGAGCCAAAGAGGCAGTGAGAAGGATTACATTTCTCCTCGAAATTCTACGCGCTCGCCTCAAGCGATCGCGAATGGGACCCGTATGTAACGGCGCTTCGTGTGAAACAGCCGCTTGGAACATTAATGAACAGCGACACTCAAGTAGGCCGATCTCAAGTAACGCCGGAGAAGAAGAAAACAAAATACTTTGAACACCGATTTGAAAAAAAAAAAACGGAAAAAGGAGAACCGGAAACCCTGATTGAAGCGGTTCAATTAAATGCTCTGCAAAGACCCACATCATGCGTGCCATTTTATTTTACTTTTATTATATGGCACCAGGAACTCTTATCCCGTCGCAGCGGTTCTGTGGCTTCGTGGTAACGCGCACGCAACTGTTCGTGCTGTACACTGCGATTTCAGGACGGCAAGTCGCCGTGGTCCTCCACCACGTGACCCACGGGACCTACGCGACCGCGGATTGTAGTGTCCCCGCGGTTACACTGTCATTTTTATACTAGTGTACAGCGTTCTACCATCGCAGTCATCAGTACGTTTCGGACACTATACATATCGCCAGACTTGCATACGAATGATGCTGTAGCTCTCTATGTCCGCGGAAGCAGCTGACACCCAGTGAACTAAACGGCAGAATTTGATTGGCTGCGTGCATGTTACGATGCCGTCGGAAGCAGCATTACGCGTGTCTTCCTGATGGAAATTACTGTGTCGGCTGCATTCGAGTGCAAGGCGGACCACCCATCTGAGGGACTCCCTGTGAACTCCCTGGGACTCCCTGGGACTCCCTGTGAATTATCCGCGAGACTCGCGATTCTTCGCTAACGAGCACGAGCCTGGGAGCCTGCTATCGTATATTCTGACCTCTTTCCCCCTATACTACATATTACCAGTTATGATTGTTATAAGTGGATATTTAATTGTTGCTCCCACCGAGTCGTTTATAAATGTCTTCGGTCTCCTTTTCTTGGTTTTCGGAATTTCTTGGCGTAGTAACAAAAAATTAGCCAAATGCATATTCTTGCGTGGTTAAATTTGCAGACCAAAGTAACCCTGTAATCAATGATGGCCGGCTTCTCACTTCTTTTTCCTCACTGGTTGTCACAAATGCATCGATATCCCAAACGTACATAAAGAACTTTAATTCAGACCAGCTGAACTTTTAAATGACTTGTTCGTGCTCAATGGTTGCTTGTTTTGAGTTACTTTTTGAACAATCCGTGCCGCTATTTGAGCTTGTTCTTGAGAGGGCTGTCCGCTTGTTGGCAGAATTTCATCTGGTCGTCGCCTTCATAGTGCGTGAAATAAGCACAGCGCGAGAGACAGGGACAGAAGAAGAAACACACACACAGCGCTGTGCGTGTCTTTCTTCGTTTGTCCCTGCCTCTTGCGCTGTTGTTATTTTAAACATAATCTACAAACGCGCCCAAGTCTCTATCTCTGATAGTGATTCCAAGTCGACTAAGGATTCGTGTGTCACTCATGCATCACTTCCCCACAGAACTCAACACAAGACACGAAGCACTGCGTCAGTTTATACACTCGCAGGAATTGTAGGAATCCCATGTTATAACTCACGTACAATATCTGTGGACATGCCCTATACCACCTCAGATGCCATTATTACCATTCCTATTCTAAGGCAGCTCTTCACAATATCGAGTCTGCATTACATCACAGAACCTACGAGCAGATATCTGACATCACGGAAGTACACCACCATGCTCTTGAAAGAGGGCACAACATTGTCTTTCATCGGATTCCTGCTGTGGCATCGTCGGCAACAACCTTGCTAACAAGGCTGCCCGCTCTGCCCACGAAGACACCCAGACGCGTCCAACACCTTTGGTGAGGACAAACGCTGCCAGGGAACTTCGCCTACTTGCGCGCAAAAAGTCACAAAATTTCTGGAGTTCAAGTGCATTCAATTGCCGATTGAATAAACTGGACCCCACGCTACGGCTACCAACTGCCATCTAGCCTTTCCCGCGGCGAAACAACCTTGCTGTGCCGCTTGTGGCTGGGAGTGGCGTTCACGAACGCCTACTCCTATCGTATGGGAATGGCCGAGAGCCCGGTGTGCGACAATCCTATAGGTGCGAGGAAACCATCGAGCATCTTTCGAGTGCCTGCCCTCGCTACGACGTACAACGTCTCTCTCTGCGGACAACTTTAAACTGACTGGACTCAAGACCGTTCTACGTGTCAAAGATACTCGGACCGTGGCCACACCCGCCACTGCCACGAAAAACGATTTGTGCACTAGTAGAGTACTTGAAATGCACCGGTTTAAGAGACCGTCTATAGTGTCCCTGTGCATCCTCTCACACGCACTCAGTACTTACTATCCCCTTTTTTTCTCTTTCTATTCCCCTTGCCCCCACCCTTAGTGTAGGGTAGCAAACCGGGTGCTCGTCTGGTTGACCTCGCTGCCGTTCCTGTGCTTGCTCTCTCTATATATAGATATATTAACGGGCGTTGACCACCGAGAGGCGTTCGAAATTTGCTTGTTGTAGCAACGTGCGCGAAGCGCAAAGGCCTTTTCGCCCACATACACATCGATGCGTACGGAAAACAAGTGAAACGCTGCTGAAATCGCCGCCACACCATGAACCAACATCCCGAAGGCAATATTAAACATAAACACTCCAAAGCGACGGAGAACACAAGAAAATAACTAAACGAAAGAGCAATAAAGGTCTCTTTTCTGAGGGCATTGAATCAACCGAGAAAAGTTGCATTATAATGCGTATACCAAATGAGGTGTGGTATACAAGTCGAAAAAGGTGCACCTTGTACGAGAGGCCTGCCATATTTGTAAAGTGTCCGAATGCCAATTAGCCACTGCACCTTGGCGATGTCCTTTCTCAAGAGTGTGCTTTGTTAAGTGTCCTGCGCGCGACATCCGACCCGAGGTGACCGTTACGCGTGCGCCGGTAAGGCAGCGGCCCGAGAGGACGCCTCCAAGGTCGGAAACCTGGCCGGAGCGGCGGCCAGCGCTTCTTCGGGCACCCGCTGGCGAAACCCTCTTCTCCAGCCGGGTACCCTAGCGACAAAAGGCTCAGGGAGGCGCGACGCGAGCAGATTTGTGCAAGCAGCGTCCTGCCAGGCGCGTGCGATCCGGCCAGTCGGTCGCTAGACGCGGGGGCCGGCGTGTTAATAGGCACCTCCGGGGTCGCACAAAGGAAGCTGGCATTAGCGCTGTGCATATATTTGGGCCGCTGAAAGGGAAAGGGGATGCTCCGTCGTACTGCTTCCGAGGGGGGGGGGGGGGCCGTAACGGTACAGCGCGACGACGAGTGGCCATAATAAGGGGTCTGCGTTCCCCCTAATTGCCCGCTGTCGCAAGCGGCGGCTATCACTCGGCGCGTCTCCAGGCCTGCACTGACTATAGGGGGAGGTGGTCAAGCTAGCGGAGATCTCTCGACTACGGGCGCTGTGGCGCGTGCGCTCGCCGACGCGGATCAGCTACTTGAAGACGTACCCCGTTTCCCTTAAAGAACAGCGGCCACTGCAAAGTGCCGAAGTTCACGCAAGGATAAGATATTCTCTGGTCTCTTTTTCCAAGTACAACGGCTTGGACACTGTTATTGTTACGAAATTAGCTTCTCGGAGGAAGGCTGTAGCTGTACAACGGAAGAAAATAATAACACAGAACTCTTTTCTGAGGTGTCTTTGTTTGCTCTATGGACGGGATTTCCGACACGAGCCTGCTTTCCCGCTTAAAAACACCGTACGCGCGTGCATATATTGTCACTACCAGTCAACCCCATTTGATTGGATTTGGAGAACAGGCACTGCCGAATCGCAGTTATAATTCTTCACTGGGTCTGCACTGCGTTGATGTGAGGGCGTCGAAAGACTTGCGAAAGTTCTCGAATCGAGCGTGGACGTGCCTGAATGGATGTGCCTGCATGGATGTGCACTGATGCCCGTATTCGGAGACTAAACACGCACCATGTGGATATTACTGCTTCATTAAACCGTGCCGTAGTTTACCTACACTTAACCTCAACAGGAAACCATGGAGGGGTTTCAGGATAAAACGTGAATATATCCTCAAACCGCTAGATGAGGATACTTGTCGCAAGCATCGATTGATATTCGCAAGCATTTGCCAATTCACCAGCACACTCGTCAGTCACGATTGCGCGCTTTTCGGGTTATATGCAAATTAGTTGCTCACAGTCGACAGACTTTTGGAAAATGTTCTCACAGCTGAGGCAAGGAACAAGAAATCGGCGAACACCAGTCTGTCTTACGGGCGGTCTGCCAGTTGCGCAATAACCACTCCAATGGTGGGTGTGTTAGACAACACTCCAATTGTAAGAGACGGCAATAGTAAGAGCGCACTCGTACACGATAGTTCTTGATGCGACGTTGCATTACGAGCGAACGCATTGGAAGCAATAAAAAAGTAACACATGTTACGGCGATGTCCCTTCTGAGAATCTGCAACGGTCACTGCTAAAGCAGAAGTTGGTACCGTCTTGAGTTTACGCAACGTAACCGATGTATGCGGTTAGGGCGGTAATCACCGCCATCGTTAAAATGGTGCCTTTCGCGCACTTTCGGCGTGTAGACCGATACCGAGCATACTTTCCGTTTCCCAAACGCGACGTGTTTCGTCTCTTCGGGTACAGTTTGAGAGCTTTTCCCTTCCCCGCTTCATAGCAGCCTCAAACGTCTCGCGAAACACGCACCCGTTATCTCCAGAATTCCCCTTAATGTGCCATCGTCACTGGTGCCAAGCCGCACGTAAAAGGAAGAAGCGCGCCAAATGACCAGAACGTGCCGTCACGCTGGCTGTGCTGGGTCATTATAACAGCGACTTCGATACGACGCTCGTGGGAACATGCAAGGACATAATGAACCGCGCGTGTTCATTTCAAACAAAGGGTCACTTCCGTTTGCTGTCTCCGAGACCAGATCCCAACTTGCAAGAACTAATGAGCGCACTAGCAACGCGTCACAGAACATTTTTGCTCTTTTGGTCCACTCGCCCACTGAAGCTGAAATCGTGCGTTATTTTTTTTTTGTGCTTCATCGTAAACCCCACAGGACATGTGCTGTTTACTTTCGCATTTCATACGGGTATTTAAAAACCACAAAATCTGAGCGTTTTCAGATTTTGTAGTTTTTTTTTTCTCCTCTCTCCTTCCTCGCAACTACGCATACAGCTACGGAACGGCCCACACACACGCCGACATCGTGCGTGAACGCATCCACTTTCGCGCGAGCAAAAGACGGCCGGGCCTTCTCCAGACTGGCGAGTGCAGAGAAGGCCCCGCCGGCGCGCGAGATGTGTTGGACGGAGCCTCGTACCTTGCGGGTGGTTGTCGTGGCCGGTCAAACACGCGCAAACACACACAACGGTCGGAGTCCGCGAGCGGCGCACAATCCAGCGCTGCGGCGGCTCTGTAATCCAGAGGTGCGGTGGTCGGCGGCGGCGGGGGGGGCGAGGACCCCAGGCCGGCAGGTATCCGGTGGGGGGTGGGGGGGGCCCGGGCGTCGGTGCGCGCGCGTCGTCGCGGAGTAGCGTCCGTGCCAAAGGAGCCGCTGGCACTGGAGGGCACGCGCGCCGCAAGACGTCGGCCTCCCCCTCGCCCAGGAAGGGGGCACGTCTGATCGGGGTCGGTGGGCCTGCCGAGGTGATTCCTCACCACTCCGCCAATGAGCTGCTGCCGTGCATCTTCTGCCGACGAGGGGGCGGACGGAAAACGGGCACCCTTTCTCGCCGCGAGAAAGTGCCGGACGCGCGCGCGCGCACCGGCACGCGGCGCGTCTTTTGGCGCCGCCGACGCCGGGCCCCGACCACGTGCGCGGCCCGAGGCGCGCTCGACTGTCGCGCCGGTGTCGCGTGAGAGGTGCGCAGCTCGGACGCCTCCTCCCTTGGAAGGTCCTTTTAATCTTTTTCTCCATCTTGGATCATTATCTTCGCGCTTGCGATTCCCGACCCCCGGGGTGGGCACGGTTTATCGGACAAAGTGTATAAGCACCACTTTGGACGCGTGCATACCGTTTGGCGACCGGTCGTTTCAGACACACCATATCGAGGATGGCCTTGAAGCAGACGCCTTTTAGTGCTTCGATATCCTGTCCCTCTTCCCCAGTGCAGAATAGTCAACCAGGTTCCATCCTGGTTAACCTCCCTACTTTGCTCGCCTTTTTCTCCGCCTTTCAGTGGCTTTGGTGGCTATGTCTGTTTGTATACCCGTATATTTAGAAAATTATAGGGCAGTGAATGCGGCACTATACCGCGTTTATGGAACTACAGTGCAATATAACAGGAGGAAAAAAAACGGGAACAGTGGACGCATCCTATTGCTTAATTTTTGGTTACACGTTTGAAGTACTTTATATCACAGTTTTTCTTAGAGAACTGCTATTATAGTAGCAAGCTCTTGTTATAAGCAAGTTCGTATACGGCATATGAACTAAAGTTCATATGCAGTATATCTGCTTTGTTTCCAGTGATGTTGAACCAGCTCAAATCACTAAGTTTCTATAGGTATCCTTGAAAAACGTATGGTCTTCATTCGCTTCCAGTTCCTTGTTGGACAGTTAGTGGGGAATCTATAGGCAAGAGTGAGCGCTTGAACTTCCATGCGAAATTGGTTGTTGCTTTTTTTTTTACAACCCGATGAAAAATTACCTGCTTATCTCCGCCTTTTATGCGCATGTGCATGCACACTTGTGAGCGAGCGTAGATTTATTCATGTAGTGTCGTTGAGCGGATCAAGGGCGGTAAGAAAGGACGTGGACAGGTCATCGTTTCTTTCCGCCCTTAGTCCACTCAACAACACTACATGAGGCCCCAACTGGCCCAACAGTCAACGCTTCAGGCTTTAAGCAGTTCTTGTAAAGCAGCAATAATGAACAAACAATTTATGACTCTGGCTCTTACCACATTCCGATCAATAACTAAAGGTAAGTCATTGCTGTGACAGGTTATAATTTGCGGACTTTATTTTATTTATTCTTTTTTAGCTCGGGTCGCTGGTATTGATGTGACGTAAGAACTAAGTACTTTTCATTAAGTACCTAGTTACTATGTTCACCTACCTTGGTACTGAAATAAAATAGTTCTACACTTTATTTCCAGCGGTGTTCACGCGTATAGACTCTTTATTTTCAGAGAAGTGTTAACTACGGTGCATTGATAATTTAGCAAAACTCCTAAAACATTCTTTTATCTCTCTTTCTATTCAAAATATTGCATATTGCATTTCGAACATTCGTACGTCTGGTACTGTGCGTTTGCAGGGTTGTCTTACTCAAAGGACAAACAAAAATCTAAAAAAAATGTTACAACATATCGTCGGTCCTCCATCTTTATGATTTAAGCTATGTTTGCATGTTTTAAGCCTGTGTAAGGAGAGAAGAGATACACGCGTGCGTGCTATAGAAGGCTCTGTGCAACAAAATAAAGAAAAGTAAAGCTAGTGGGTGGCTACTACATGTACCAAACGAGCATTTCACAATTCGTTAGGTCTAAGAGCTTGCAAAGAAAGGAAAGCAAATTACTCAGTAAATTTTCATTGCATCGTTTAATTCTGTTTATCTCTTCCGGATACAGTGGACACCTGTGCATCCCAATGACCCGCACACGTCTCCGCGGAGTGGTCCGAAGTCGGGTCCACGCTTTCGTAAGTATACGCCTTGCGAAAGAACGTCCTACGGCGGCGCAAGCGAAATTGGCCTGAGCGCACTAATTCGACCATGGCACGGTGCACATCTGTGAGATTTGCTTGATCTGCTAGATGTGGCTGATCACCTACTGAAATGGCAAGATTTTCTCCGAGTTGCTTAGTAACTATTGTCAAGCGCTGCTGCCTCATGAACTGCTGCCTGACCATAGCATAGCGCATCTGTGAGATTTGCTTTAAATAGCACAGCAACTGCTGCCTGACCTTAGCACAGCATATCTGTGGGATTTGCTTTAAATAACACAGCAACTGCTGCCTGACCATAGCACAGCACGTCAGTGAGATTTAAAGCAAATCTCGGAGATGTGCTGTGCTATGGTCAGGCAGCATCGCTTGACAATAGTCACTAAGCAACTCGGAGACAATGTTGCCATTTGAGTAGACTTTCACCCATATCTAGCAGTTTTTTAGTTTGTTTAGTGACACAAACGCTCTTTAATGGATTGCGGTACTTTTAGGGAATTCTCGACGTTCTTTTCGCGAATGGCAAAAATGTTAATGAGCAGTGCGTTTTTTCATAAAATTGATTATTGCAATGAAATGACGGCGCTCACGACTTTTCCGTCAGATTTTATATTATTCAAACAAGTGCAACTTCTGGAAAAGTGCTGACATGAGCACTTTGCCGTTGAAGTGAACAATTTTCTTAAACCTACCGTTCATGTGAGTCGCTGCATAGTTTCGATGTTCAGATGCTTCAAAAAGTCTGTTTACACTACAGTTATTTCTTATCGGAAATGTCTTTATAGCGGATCTTTCGCAGGTTAGCTACAAACTTAACTTATTCTAGCGGATTCAGAATGTTATTTTAGCGGAGTTCTCGCAAGAAAAAGTGAGGACACTGCTCGATGAATCCAGACAGAAATGTCTCCTGTTCCCTTTTTATTCTTCGGGTGCATTTGTTCAACTCTGTGGAGAAATTGTGCATAGAGAAGTCTTTCTGTTTCTTTCGAACTTCCGCGCACTCATCGGGCGAATATCGACACTTGTACAATCCTTCATTTGTCAGTTAGTATTTGCATAGTATATCTTTGAATTAAAACTTGTAAGAGGCCCCTTTGCAGTCCTTGACTTTGGTACTACCTTTTGTATACACCTTTTGTATTATTGCGCGCGCAATAAAGTGTCTGTTTCATGTTCTAAATAATGAGCAAAGCAGCAAAGCACCGAGGCCTATACATGGTAGAACAGTCCACTGACGCAGCCAGAAATATTTTTCGGTGGGGCAAAGAGCAGTCTGAGATTGCCTTTATGGGGGTGGATTAAGAGGAGGTAAATATACAGGCTTCTTGTACACAAACAGAGAGAGACAGAAAATAAAGCAACTTTACAGGTTAGTCAAAATAAAGTTGCTTAATGGACGAATTTTCGGCCGCATCGCTAAGTAGCGTCATTCCCTGACCTCCGATCGCAGTTTCCTGATTCTTCGCTAGAAAATGGTTCCGCTTCCGTCCGAGGCAATTCGTCCGCCTTCCCATGCAGCCTTTCGTGGTTAAAAAATAAGCGGGTAGAAACACGGCGGTGCTTCCGTACTAAACCGGAATTGGAGATCGAGAGGGGAGTGGCGAGAAGAAGCGCTAGTTTCGCCGGAATACTGTGCGAGTGATTTTACTGGAAGAAAGGGAAGAGAAAAGTACAGCGCCGTTACCGCCTCTCGTGCAAGAGGCAGTAACGCTGTACGGGTGGTGGAAAGGTGTACACTCTTTGAACCGCAGCAGCGTCCAAGTCGGCGCGGGCGCTGCACCGCCATTGGACGTCCCTCTGCGCTTTTGGCAAGAACTGAATGTCAAACCTTAGCTTGTATTTTGTAAAGCTTCTGCTTCTTCGATTCTATTCATTTCTTATCGTCTGTCGCGGCGAGTGACCGGCGATAACGAAGACGTGGCGGCATGTTTGCCAATCACGGAGGACAAAAATAATGATAAAAAGTTGAAAGCCTCCGCATAATGCGGGCACTGTTTTCATACCGTTGCATCCGTGTTACCGCGGAGGTCCCCGTGTAATCACTGACAGTAGGTGAAACATCTATGTAAATGACGCGAATAATATGAAGAACCGAGCTAGGGAGCTAGCGATATGAAGCGAATTGACAACGGAGTAGAAATTATGTTTTCTTTTTTTCTTCCGTTTTTGGCTCTGTAGAAATAATTGCCGATACGGGTTCAAGTTACGATACATTTACTATTAACAATAAAAGACGGAGGCAATGAAAGAAAGCGCAACTTTGCCTCCTCTGGGCGCCGAACCCACAGCCTCCGTACTGTAACGATTGTCATTAGGCTTCCCTGCGCTTCCCGTCCAAGCTTGCACCATATCTCGCGCGAGCCAAAAGCTCGCCGAAAAGCCGGTCCGCCAAGCACAGCACCACGTGACGCGCGAGCCTCAAAAGATATGCGGGGCGTGTTGGCTCCGCGGAGTGCTTCCAGAGGTTGGCACCGAGTGCGGAGGTTGCGGTTATCGTGGTCTTTTTTTCACGCGATCGACAGCTTGTCGGAATTGGAGCGAGAGAGAACACCTTATCTGCAACGCTGGCTCCTGCAATCGTTATAGTACCCTGGCTTACGCACTACGTTTCCCGCCTGTTGACTCTAGTATCATACACTGGTCATCCACCTGGAGTAGCATGTCAGGCGAACAGCCAGGCTAACATCTCCAGGATATCATCGAAGCTTCTCTCTCTCTCTCTCTCTGATCATCCACTGCTTTCCAGTGTTAGTGTTTTTCAACATGGTAGTTACATTACCGTTGCCCTTGTTTGCATGCTCGGGATAGCATCTAACCATTTGCGCCATGAACATAAACGTACAGCATGAGGGCGGGAATATCCTTGAATCGATAGAATATGATCATTATGACGCAATGCACTGCAACTCAATATTTTTATTCACGCGAATTACTTATTCTCGGCTAAATGCAACTTATATGAATACTGGATATCGGCTTACTCTGCAAATCATTAGCAGACAATACTAGATGGTAATGAAATCGCAGCCACTGTAGTGTGACAGGATCGGCGAAGCTTATTTTTCGTGCATGACAGTTTGCTTTGAACTCGTTTGTTTCCCTTCCAGTAGTATTAGCCGATAATATAGTGTTTTAGCATAATGTTACTGTTCCACGCCTATCGCTACCGTCCGCCCCCCCCCCCCCCCCCCTCAACTGCACATTCGCAATAAGCCTCGCGCATGTGTCATCGGCGGCAGGCGGTATCGGTAATGGTGGAGCTGTAACGCTGTGCTGAAATTAATAATTCAGCTCATAGGTACCGCACACTTCGCACGCATCAAGTGATGGTGGCTCTAGGCAGTTCAGTTTCATTACGAAATTGGTGCCCCCGTCACGCGTGCGGGTGTTTCTAAAGTCATTACATAGTAATAACGTTAACTATACGAATGTGAAGGATGAGGGCAATTTATCTTGCGCCACAAATGTATAACAGGAGCAGAAAAAGAAGTAGGATTAGAAAAAAAAAAGGGGGGGGGGCGTGGCGGAGGCAGCAGAGAAGATAACAAATATGTAATTTTGGGAGTAAGAAATGTAAGGGTGGTGAAAAGTAAGAGGAATATGTAAGTTTCTTGAGCGAAACCGTAGAAGAAAAGAGAAAGATGATCTAGTATTGTGCGGCGTTGTGGCAGCCGAGGGAGCTGGTCCGCAAGCGAGCGTCTACTTTTCACCTTTTTTCCATCCTTGAATATGCCGCGTTTAGAAGCATACCTTCATTGTGTCGGTCAGTTCTTTCGTATATATGGTTGGCGAAGCGTTTCTTCGTGTTTCTTGTTTGATGCTGGTTGTCCTCTTCCGCTGCACTTGGGTCTCCTTGAGTTGAGGCTTGCAGGAAGAGTCGTTGGAAGTTGTTTCTGGGAATTATGGGCCTCCAATATTTGCTTTCGTATTATAGTGCGAGCTCTTAGTTTTTATTATTTAAGAATCGTGTCAATATTGTTGCAAAGGGACGTTATCTTTCAAAAATTAAGCTTTCCCAGCTTTCTGCAAAGATGCCAGATGAATGGTTTGGGATCGCAAATTTTTCGCGTTTTGGTGTAGGGCTACATGTAATCTGCTATAGGGTGTATTTAAAAATCCGCATGGGCATTAACTTTATCTACTCTTTCTCCAGCTAGACCTTAGTTTGTTACTTTAGAGTATCTATCGTTTTGCCTGTAGTATCTTGTATTTGCATGTTCTTCATTGTTTTTTTTCTGCTTTAACATATGTACATCCATTAACACCATAGATAGAACGTTCAATAAACTTCTTGCATTTGCAAAGTGAATGTTGTATTAGAGTTACTTTGCTTGGTGGAAGGTAGAACGGGAATCTCCCGTGTCCAGTTTTTCTTGAATTAAGGGGTTAGGGTTGAAGGGAAAAGATATTGTTAAATGTTGGAACCGTTACCCTATATGTCCCTATAATTATTTATCTTGTTTTGTCAATTCGAGTTTGTCGCTTGATAAATTTCCTTTAATTTAGGAAATCGATTTTAGACCCTCTTTTTTGATTCTTCATTAGCTAAGGTACCTTGACAATTTATTGCATTCGATGCAGCTGTCGACCTTTGATGTAGGTAAGAAATACATTATGGATATTAAGAAGTAAGAAAAAAAATGCGAGCTTATGGATTCAAATTATTTGGATATATATACACGTATGTTAGGCAAACTTTATTCTTCCGACTTTTTACGCGACGCTCGGAGTACTCAACTCACCCCTCGCGTGAAGCATACAAGTGGTCGCCATGCTATGACTATGGGAAAGTTCCTCCGCCCCAGAAAATATGCTCCATCCAAGGCCGTACCTAGGAATTATATTCGGGAGGGGTTCCGTAGAGATAACTGCGGCTATTTTGAAACATTATATACACTCACTCGTTTTTAAGTGTGAATCAAGTCCTTCGGTGACATACTATTAAAGTAGACTCATTAATTCGACTCTGGTTAGTTCGATCACGATCAAAGATCCCGACCGGCGCCCATGAACTTCTATGGGCCCAAACTTTCGTTATTTCGATCCTAAAATTGGCTTTCTCTGGATAATTCAAACTTGGCTAGTCAGCACGCAAGCGCCTGACCCATACGGTGACCCCAATAACGACCCCGCTAATGACAGCGTCTATCTCAGTGGAGTTTGCGTTGAACACGCGCCATATCTCCCATTGAAAACGCCTATTTTTGCCTGCACAAGGAACAGTTTCAAGCAACAACCGTAGCTCACTATTGTCTGATTATGGTATTTACCCAATTCTAATGAACTCTTTTTTTTTCGCAGATATGAATCCCAAAATTGCCTGCGCGGTGCAATCAGAAATGAAACCAAAATAGCCTTCAGCGTGGTTGTATGTTTGTAGCACGGATGTATTGAAAAACTGTGCGGCGAAGCTGACCTTAGGAAACCGGCCGCCATTGGGCGACGCGGAGTTTCCTTGCTAAAGAATAGGGTGCGCCATAGGCGGAAAGTTTTCATTATTTACAGAGTGGGGTGGGGGGGTGGGCGACCAGCTTTACGAACGCCATATATATATATATATATATATATATATATATATATATATATATATATATATATATATATATATATATATATATATATATATATATATATATATATAACTCCGTGTGAGCTCGAAGAATTCTTCATTGAAGTGGCGGCCTTATATCAGCAGTTACCAGACCTCATAATAGGAGACAATTCAGTTTCAGAGTCTGAGTCTTCTCGCACTGCCAAGAGTCTGGCGTCTGGTGGTGGTTTAATCTTTCTTTGTATACTTGTATACTTCGCTATCACTAATACTGCTTCACCTTACCGTATAAATTGCAGCCTTCTCTCTCTCTCTCTTTCTCTACAAGCGCTGCTGCTCATGACTTCTGTTGATTCTGAAGAATTTCAGGGTTTTACGTGCCAGAATCACCACCTGATTATGAGGCACGCCGTAGTGAGGGATTCCGGAATAATTTGTGCCACCTGGGGTTCTTTAACATTCACCTAAATCTAAGTACACGGGTGTTTTCGCATTTCGCCCCCATCAAAATGCGGCCGCCGTGGCCTGGATTCGATCCTGCGACCTCGTGCTCAGTAGCCCAACACCATAGCCACTAAGTGCTTTTGATTCTGATTTCGAGTGAATCCAGCTTGGCTTCATTTCGGTTGTTGAGTGAATTATACAAGGTGTCCCAACTATCACACACCAATGCTTTAAAAGAAGAGCAATTGCGTTATTTGACGAAAACCTAGTACATGCTGTTTCCAGTACAGTGAAGTAGTGTTGAGAACGGCCAGCTGCAGTGCAAGTTTTGCCAACCAGTTGCGACTATGGAAGCAACATCTCGGGAGCATCGCCGCCAACCTCTAGCCACAGCGTGACTAAATCGACTTTGTGTCGGGGAACAATACGCGCCTCCTCCACTCTCCGTCGCTTCAGCTACGATGCGTTCGATGAAGCAGGCTTTGTGCTGAAACCGCCGCCAACCTCTAGCCTCATCGCCGTTGTGACGGAATGAGTTCGGCGGGCCAACTATTGTTACCAAGAGAGAGAGAATGAAGAGGAAAGGCAGGAAGGTTAACCAGATATGAGTCTCCGGTTTGCTACCCTGCACTGGGGATGGGGGATAGGGGTTAGAAAGAGGGCAGAGGAAAACGCTAAAAAAATAGGGGAAAAAAAAAGACACGCACACATGGAGGCGCACACACAAAAGGCGTTCCAGTTAAAGTCGTTCACACAGGCTGGTAGATCGTAAAAAGCGCAATAGCGCTTGCGCGGCCTTCTTCTGTGACGGTAGGTCCATCCGATGTTGTAGAATTATTTTTTCGGATAGCGGTTGGTCATCCAGTTGGTCAAGTTCGTGGCGAAGGCATGCCCTCTGGGAACTGTACTGCGGGCAGGCACACAAGATATGGCCAATTGATTCTTCAAGGCCGCAGTGGTCACAGGTTGGGCTGTCGGTCATCCCTATGCGGAATGCATAGGCTTTAGTAAAGGCAACGCCCAACCAAAGTCGATATAAAAGCGTGGCGTCTCTATGGCGAAGCTGTGTTGGCGCTGGAAGACTTAGTGTGGGATGAAGTGAGTACAGTCGAGTGTTTCTTAAATGTGGCTCATTCCATTGCGACGCGGTGCACTGCCGAGCAAGTAGGCGGAGCTTCCGTGCTGCGTCAGTTCTAGAAAGAGGAATTGGGACGTGGCGCTCCTCAGTATGGGCTGAGCGGGCAGCGTGATCCGCCCGTTCATTGCCGATAATCCCGCAATGACTTGGAAGCCACTGAAAGTTTATTTCGTGGCCTGCATCACTTGTATGTTGTAACATTTCTGTAATATGGAATATTAGCTGTTCGTGCGGTCCGCGTCGTAAAGGTGACAGTAGAGACTGCAGTGCCGCCTTCGAATCGCAGGATATTGTCCATTTGTGTGGTGGTTCATCACCAATGTATTGAAGGGCAGTAAAGAGCGCTGCGAGCTCTGCTGCCGTCGATGTTGTGGCGTGAGTCGTCTTAAATTTGATTGTTGTAGCTTTCGCTGGTATGACGATTGCCGCCGCGGAGCTGTTTGGAAGGACAGATCCATCAGTGTAAATATGCGTAGAATCACGGTAGTTCTCGTACAAGTGTAGTAGCGTGAGCTGTCTAAGGGCTGGCGATGATAGATCAGCTTTTTTTCGAGATACCAGGTATAGCGAGGTTGATTTTTGTCTGAGCGAGGCACCATGGAGGAATCGAAGGTCTCGCAGCCGGGGTGAAACAAGCTGGCAATGATTCATTATATGCGGTTATCGTCTGGCTGAAAGATGTGTTACCAAACTCCCCAACGCGGACCTGATCTGCTACGGGTGCGCGAGTTGACGCGGGAACGCCGTTTTTCGCTCCTTCCCACGCACCGACCAAGACGCAAGACAACGCGCTACCCGGAACGGCTCCGAGTTCTATGAAATTCGTGTGGTGTCGGTCTCGGACCGTAAACACGTGTGTGTGTGCGTGTGTGCGTGTGTGTGTGTAAACCGTGCCGCGGAGAGGCGGCTATTGCGATGACTAAACGAACGTTAGCATCACCTTGTATCGGGAGAGGACCGAGTGTTCAAAAACCGCTGTTGTGCGGCTGCTCAGGTCACTATCTCTCAAGCAGTCATGTTAGACTGATGTACTTTCTCAAACAGTCATGTTAGACTGATATAAATACTGTAAATAAACCCATATTCCTCGTTCTCGATGAGAAGCAGTCCTTCCCTTCATCAACGTCCTCAGCGTGGATAAGTTGGACGACGGCATGGGCCAGCTGCCTTCTAATTCATGCCCGACTCCAATCTTGACAACGGATCACGAGCGATGGGATTGAGCCCCCAATCCTGACAATAGCCGCCAGTAGTTTTTTTCGTTGCTGAGATGTAATTACGCAATTGAGACGGGCAAATTAGTTGCTTTCCATGAGCTTATTTGAGGGCGCTTCTTTATGATGCGGGTGGGAACGTAGTCACGTGAGGAACGTGACGTGAGGAACGTAGTTCTTCACGTCACCATGAAACTCGATGGCACAGCTAGCAACAAGGCGATGACGGGGAATGTTTTCCACACAAATACTCTCGCACCCAGCGCCCCGAACGTTTCCTCAGTCCTACGGCAGGGGGCGCTCACTTTTTTTGCAAAGCTTGGTGGCGCAACCCACCGCCCCGTTCCAAAGGGGACGCTCATAATACCCATCCATCTATCCATCCATCCATCTATCCATCCATCCATCCATCCATCCATCCCTCCAGTGAGCGTTGCATACCAGCAAGTATGAAGCCTGTATAGGGTGAGCAACACAGAAACAAAGAACGTGAAGCGGGAAGTCAGAAAGGCTGAAATAATCTCATCGGTGACGGCAATGGAAAAGAAACCTGCCATGAGTAACTACCTACGAGGAAAAAACGAAATCAGGAAAGAAACAACTTATGATAACTCAAAGGCAAGCTCATTACGATATGAACACGGAGTCACACTTACGGCACGATTCCACCAGGACGATAACATATACAAAGTACGAAGCATTGTATACATGGCACGTTTTGAAAAAAGTGTCCGAGAACGCACTCACTAACATATAACCACACGGACCCACGGAAACGCACAGTTAGACTTAAACTAATCGCCACAATACACGAAATGATGTTCAATATATACAGTATATGCAATTGGTATGTAAAGTCAACTTCAAAAGTTTACGGGACGCAGGATTTGCCAAGAAGCTGAATTATCGCGAAGCGTGGTCACACAGCCTCGAATTATATGTTTCAGCATGTAGTAGCCTTCGCCAGCTACACAGTGATTCATTCAATACGGGAATGTCATGCCTTCACAGTGCAGGAATTCACATTTGAAGGAGAAATCGCATCCCGTAAACTTCTGCTGTTGACTGTACAATAATGATGTGACTTCACATAGTTGAATAGCGATGCTGAGATACAATTGTGTCGACCAGAGACATGAAGCTATTGCTCGCAGTTGGAGCCAAAACCAGCGCGCAAGCCTATGAGTTACCGCTCACAACCACCGGGGTCATTCTGGCAATCTTTGTAGTCTGCTGGCAAGTACTTCGTATCTGTATGATCAACGACAAAATGGAAACAGTTTTCGTGAACTACTTCGTTAGCAACGAAAGCCTTTTAGCTTAATATCATTCAAGCAAAACCCATAAAGAGCACAAACGCGATGTTGATGGTCATAATTGGCAAGAACGCGCTTTTTGAGAGCCGAAAAAAAAAAGACATGTCGACGCCGACTTTCATTTGCAAGAAAAATCGCGTTACGTGAATGTCGCCGCGTGGGTGTGATGCTGCTGTGATACTTGCAGTGATACAAGAATTTACGTCAAAAAAGGTTCATTAAAGAGTGGCAGGTACCCGCTGGCCCCTGTACCCAGTGGCATACACCCAGCCGCCCCACGGGTACATACCAGAGGTACGTCTTTTGAATCTTTTTGATGCATCACCGGTGATTTTTTTTTTGCTCTTCCCCTATTTAAATGATTAAGTACGCGACAATGTTAACATGCACAGAAAGATAACATCTGGAATATAAATGCTGGAGCTCCACGTCTTAGCGTAAACCGCGGTCAGCTGTGTTGGCGGAATGCATTTGCATCACAGTTTGCACTAGTGTTCTACTTTATATATTACCTGGTGCCATGAATGTGGTCTGCCTCGTACAAGTGGCGACCTTTGTCAAAAGCCGACACACGAAAATGCGTTTACCGGAACGTCAGGCCTTAAAACCCGCAGTGCGAAGTCACTGGAAGCACCGTGATCGCCTTGGTCCCGTCCTCTGCTACCCATGCCAGTGCTGGAAACACATATATGGAAACACAGGAAAAAGCAATAACAGTAAAGGGGGAAGAGAAATGTGGCCAAAATGAAAGACAGAGTTCTATATGGGGATACAATAGGTGCGAGATGCTCCGGGGTATGTGGAAAGGCTCCAGGACTTACATTTGGAAATGCGGTTGTTTCCTTGAAATCAGGAGTGCAATCAGTATTCGATGGCAACCAAAGGTCAGTGGGACGCCTCGCACTGGGCGCTCACAGGAAGACTACAAATGAAGCTGTGCATGGTGATATGGGCTTGACAAGTTTTAAAGTAAGAGAAGCGGACAGTACAATTGATTCTGAAGAGCGACTAAGGAATATGGAAGAAATTAAATGGGCTGGGAGAGAGAGAGAGAGAGAGAGAGAGAGAGAGAGAGAGAGAGAGAGAGAGAGAGAGAGAGAAAGGCAAAGGAAAGACAGGGAGGTTAACCAGAGATTATCTCCGGTTGGCTACCCTGTTCTGGGGGAAGGGAAAGGGAATGCAATAGGTGAGAAAGAAAGAAGGATAAAAAAAAGGAAAAAAAAACCTAAGCACACACACGCACGTACACACGAACTATTTCTGTGGGCACTGTCACGCTCTGGGAGAGTTTTCAGGTATTTGTACAGGAATAAAATTGATTCACAGTAGAAGAAAAGAACTAGGAAGCTTACCAGCAAGTATGCGGCCTGTAGGGTGAGCAGCACAGCAACGAAGAACGTCATGCGGAAAGTCAGAGACGCTGACGTTCTGATTTAAGGGTGCTTCTTTATGATGCGGGTGGGAACGTAGTCACGTAGTATTTTTCATATTTCTCAGGGTTTATTTATCAGTCGGTGAAAATTAGTACGCAATTAGTACGTCGCTGAAAATACCGCAGTTAGATGTCCCTTGAATCTGCCTACAGATGCCTCATTGACACTTTGATAATTAGAATAGTACGTCTCGACTTAGATAATGAATTACAATTACCTAAATAGATCTCACTAACGAAAAAAATTACTGGCGGCTACTCCACTGAACTGGAAATTTTATGCACGAAGTTTTCCTCGAGTAACGCAATTGCCCTTTATTAAATCTTGGTGCATCATAGTTAATTGGGACATCGTGTATATATTTATGACATATGCGTGCAAGTGAAGATGTTTCCATAATAAATGTAACTTATTAGGAGAGTTTCTCTTTCTTTTTTCATGAGTCGTTAGCATTGCTTACTGGAAAGAGAAGCAATACTGAAACACATATCATTCACGTACATTTCCTTATTTCACCGCCCTACCTGGTCTTATGCCGTTTTCAACTGCGCTTCCCTCCTCTTGCTACCCACCCATTCTGTAACCCTAATGGTCTAACGGTTATCTAACCTGCACATTACATGACCTGCCCAGCGCCATTTTTTTTCTCTTAATGTCAATTAGAACATCGGCTATACCCGTTTGCTCTCTGATCCAAACCGCTATCTTTCTGTCACTTAATGTTATGCCTAGAATTCTTCGCTCCATCGCTCTTTGCGCGGTCCTTAACTTGTTCTCAAGCTTCTTTGTCAGTCTCCAAGTCTCTGCGCCATATGCTCTCCAACGTTCTTGCGGGGGTTTCGTTACTCAAGCTGTATAGACGTCACGCTCTGCTCACAAGACCTTCTTGATGGCGTTGAGTGGTCAACGGACATAGAAACGCACGGTAGTGATCATTTTCCGATCCTGGTAAAACATCGCCTCATACGGAGTGAGGGGACCCGGCGCTACTCAAAATATACTAATTGGCAAAGTTTTCGTCACCACTTAAGTAACTCATTGGGCGAAAATCCGAGCTTTCAAAGTTTTGCAAATATCTTGTGTGAGTCTTACGAGATCTGCACAAAGCAAGTCATTGTTCAAAACGAATACGCTGCAGTCTACGGGGAATATGAATGTCTAAGAGCAATTAGAAGACGCGCAGAACGCAATTACCGCCGCAGTGGAAAGCTGGATGACTAAGATGGCACAGAAAGTTCGGTCAACTTCGCGCAGACACTTACAAAAATTAGGTACGAGAAGGTGGCGAGAATACTGTGCGTCGTTGTCTCCCTTTACTCCAGTTCCCAGAATATGGTCAGTTGTCCGATCTTTTAGTGGTCTAGTTACCCAGAGCCATCCCTTCCGAGCCCTTGCCGTAGCTCGAAGCACTCCGGAAACATCTGTTGCTGACGAATTCTGTCAACCTATATCCAGACCAGGAATTCCGCTCACTTGCCTACAATTTACAAGTTCGACAACACTAGCAGAACAGAAAGTTCGTGCGTGCTTTATGCCACAACACCCTCAACTTGACTGTAAGTTTAGTTTAAATGAATTGAAATGTGGTCTTTCGTCATGCCGTACAAAGACAACCGCAGGCCCAGATGGTGTCACGTATATGATGTTAAAGAACCTAGGTCCTGTAGGAAGAATGGCTCTTTTGGAGATATTTAATGACACCTGGATAAGAGAGACTCTGCCAGATTCATGGACATCAGCCCGGGTAATTCCAGTACTAAAACCAGGAAAGACTCCCCTTTGTCTTGACTCCTACCGACCCGTCAGCCTCACAAGCTGTTTTTCCAAACTAATGGAGAAGATGATAGACCGTCGACTGCAGTGGTGGTGTGAACACACAAATATGTTTTCCAATTACATGACCGGTTTTCGACAAAATCGGTGTACAATGGATTCAGTATTAGACATTGCCACATGCGTCAAACATGAAAGAAGTTGCGGAAATGTGACAGTAGCAGTATTTTTAGACATTAAAAGAGCATTCGACACTGTAAGTCACATACACATCCTAGCTGGTATGTTAGAGCTTGGCCTACACGGTCGAGCACTACGATGGGTATCAAATTTCTTGAAAGACAGAAAAATATTTATGGAAACAATCGAAGGCGTGAGTAATTATCACAGCATCACACAGGGCAGTCCACAGGGCAGTGTTCTCAGTCCGTTTTTATTCAACTGCGTCATGGCAGGCTTGCCACTAAAACTCCCGTCTGGTCTACAGTATGCGCTGTACGCAGATGACATCTCCATATGGGCCTCTGGATCTCATATACAAGACATTCAAACAACGCTGCAAGAAGGTCTTGATAGTATCGACACCTTTTTAAAAGAAAGAGGCATGAGTCTTTCATACGCAAAGACAGCCGTACTTCCTTTTACTAGACGACAGCTGAATAATTTCCAACTTACGCTTAATGGGCAAACTTTGATGTTTGTGAAAGAGCATAAATTTCTTGGAATTATTCTTGACCGCCAGCTAACATGGGCTTCACACATCCGCGCAATTGAAAAGCAGACCAATGCAGTAATAAACGTACTTCGGCGACTCGCAGGTACAACGTGGGGGAGATCAGTCTCTTCGCTACTACAAGTTCATAACGCACTCATAAAACAAAAAATTGCTTACTCGGCACCTATTCTCCATGGTTTATCGCGAACTTCTGAGGAATGTCTTCAACGTTTACTGGCAAGAGGGCTGCGAGTGTGTCTTGGGGTTCCGCAGGCTACCTCGAGTTCTTTAGTAATTGCTGAAGCTCGTCACCCACCATTTCCCGTCATACGAACGGTTGAAACATGCCGACATATTTATCGCATCTTAACCCAACACGTGAATTATGGCAGCTGTCTTGACCTAGCTTTCGTCTCCAGCACTTTCACAAGATATGTTAAATGGTTTTCGGATATCGAGACACACGGGAGTGATCATATTCCCACATACCTTGTCATCAAAGGAATATCCAGTCCCACCCCACGGAACACCATTCGATTAATTGATTGGACCACTTTTACCTCCACCATGGAGGATGCTTGTCGAGAGGGCTTGTCCTCTGGATTAGAGGAAGCAATCAAGTCTGCAATGCTACACGCCACGCGCACGGTCACGGTTTCGTCGAAGCACACTGAATTGGATATAGAGTTGGAGCGACTTCGTGCGCTCCGTCGTCGTGCGGAGCGGCGTTACCGGCGTACAAAGTCCATCGAAGACCTTAGGACAGCCAGACGACTACAAAAGAAACTTCAGCGTCGCATGGATAGATTGGCATCTCGACGTTGGGCAAGATTTTGCCAGTCACTAGACCCCCGAAAGCCACTTTCCCACATCTGGAGAACCATACGAGGTCTACGTTCCTTCCCTGAACAACGCTTCCCATTCAAGGCGCTGGCGCTCTTCCAGGGGCGGCCAGAGGCTGATGTTGCAGAAGACTTTTGTGCAAGGATCGCTGGCCAAGCAACCGGTCCAGGCTTTCCAGCCCCCAGTCGCATCCCTGTTTCACGTGACGGCCGCATGGATCTTCCATTCATAATGGAGGAACTAGAAGCGGCTCTTGCTCTATGCAGGCGTTCTTCATCCGCGGGACCAGATGGAATATCCTACCGCGCCTTGAACAACCTGAGTGACGGCGCACGGAGAGAACTGTTACATCTCTACAACTTATCTTGGCAGGATGGCATGGTTCCCGAAGAATGGAAGATAAGCCGCTTGGTCCCTCTCCTGAAGCAAGGCAAGTCCCCACTTGAAACCACCTCATACCGCCCAATAGCGCTGGCCAGCTGTGTGGGAAAGATTATGGAAAAGATGATCCTTGCCCGCTTGGAGTGGTACCTGGAGCACTACAACATGTTACCGAATTGCATGGCTGGTTTTCGTCGAGATCGCTCTTCCATAGACAGTGTTGTTGATCTCGCTACGTACGTCCAGCTTCAAAAGTCACGCAAAAGATTATCTGCTGCTCTGTTCTTGGATGTCAAGGGGGCATACGATAACGTATCTCACGAGGCTATCCTCGATGCTCTTGAGATGGTTGGCCTAGGTGGTCGAGTTTTCCAATGGATCTCTCATTACCTTTTTATGAGATCGTTCTTTGTCTGTACCGGTGATGGTAAAACCGCACTACACTACACGTACCGAGGTGTACCTCAAGGCGGTGTACTAAGCCCTACCCTATTTAACCTCACACTCATTGGTCTCGTTGATCATCTGCCAGCAGCGATCAAGGTATCAATGTACGCCGACGACATATGTATATGGACCTCAGGTGTGACACGTCCTCAGATACGTGCAAGACTTCAAAAAGCTGCTACTCTAACAGCTCTATACCTCCGCAACCAAGGTCTTGAAATCTCGTCAGACAAATGTGCACTGATGGCGTTCACCCGCAAACCAATGACACCCTACGCCATATCAATAAATGGCCAGATAATTTCTTATGAGAAGACTCACAAATTTCTTGGCATAATCATTGATAGAGATCTCTCATGGAGCCCGCACGTTACCTACTTGAAAAAGCGTCTGACAGCAATCTCCCAACTTTTCAAGTTTCTGGGAGGAAAGACTTGGGGAATGTCAGTGCATGCAATGTTGGAATTGTACAGGGCTCTTTTTCTGGGCTTCTTGAGGTACAGTTTGCCCGTACTGACCAACACCTGCCAGACAAATCTTCGTGCTCTACAGGCTATTCAAGCTCGGGCTCTCAGGGTTTGTCTTGGTTTGCCAAAATGCACATCGACAGCAGCGACTATTGCGATTGCTCAGGACCAACCTATACAAACACACATTGCGGTAGAAGTGTTGAGAGTGCACATTAGGCACGTTGCCCGTGCCTGTTCCCACCATCTGGCAACACTACCATCAGAAAGGCCGCAGGCAGCTTTTTGTACTACGATTTCGGAGTATTACACCTGCCTCCCATCAGGCTACACCCCCGCAACTAAGCCATCGATTCCTCCATGGTGTTTGGCTCGACCCGCAGTGCACCTCACCGTACCAGGAATCAGGAAAAAATCTGAGCTGTCATCACCGGCACTTAAACAACTAACTCTGCTTCTTTTGCACGAGAGGTACGCCGAACACGTACATATTTATACTGATGGATCGGCAACTCTCCAGTGTTCCTCTGGAGCCGTGGTCTTCCCAGCGAAAGCCACCACCATGAGTTTCAAGACATGTCACCCAACGACACCGATGGCCGCGGAACTTGCAGCCCTTCGCGCTGCACTTCGTCTCGTCAACCAAGAACAACCTCGAAGGTGGTCAATATTCAGTGACTCCAAGGCTGCACTGCAATCTTTGCTATCGGCCCTGCGGCGCGGACCACACGAACAACTGGTATTTGAGATTAGAGAACTCATTCATACCTTAACTGAGAAAGGACACCACGTGACATTTCAGTGGCTTCCAAGTCACTGCGGAGTCATAGGGAACGAACACGCTGATAACGCTGCTCGGTTGGCTCTTCAAGGGGACGAAGAGGAGCCGATACCGTTATCAAGGACAGATGCCGCTCGAAAACTTCGAATGATCAGCCGTCACATCACGTTATCCTTGTGGAACGCTGGAAGTTTTCACAACTACCGACTCCACCATCTTGACTCCTCCCTACGCCTTTCTATTCCAGCTGGGCTCTGTCGTCGCGAAGCTACCCTGCTTTGTCGACTATGGCTAGGGGTGGCTTTCACCAAATCTTTGGCTTACCGAATTGGATGGGCCGACGACGCCTCATGTGAGGACTGTGGTACCGAGGAGACTTTTCAACACCTTCTTTGTGACTGTCCTCGGTATACTTTACAGAGACAATCACTTGCAACCGCGATAGCGCGCTTTGACCAAAGACCTCTCACAGAGGAACTCATCTTCAGATACCGCCATCATAAGCCATCACAGCAGAGGGCGACGAGGGCACTGTTGCGGTTCTTGAGGGCGACAGAACTGGACAGGCGACTGTAGCCTGAACAGATGTTGATAGTGCACCAAGTGTCAGTGTGCTGTGCGATGACAGTGTTCGGTGACAGTGACCGATTGTGATTGTGCGTCTATGCTCCTTCCTTTCCTTTCCTTATCTCTACTTTGTTTCCACTTTACCTCCCCCTCCCCTCTCTCCCCAGCGTAGGGTAGCCAACCGGATTTTTTTTTCTCTGGTTAACCTCCCTGCCTTTCCCCTTTCCCCTCTCTCTCTCTCTCTCTCTCTCTAACCCAACACGAGAATCATCCATTAAACCTCGCGCTTACCGAAAGAAACAAAAGCAAAATTCACGATATTGTTCGAGAACATAAAGCATTATTACCAAGATTTGAATTATGCAAAGTGGATGTTTGTTACCCTCCCTTGATGTTAACATGTCCTAAAATAGAATTATTCGTTGACGGGATTATATCTAAGAGAGACGTGTTCATAGTAGCCGCACAACAACTGGCACTCTTCCAAATTTACTCCTTTATCCCCAGTGCGTACACGTTTATACAGATGGTTCGTGTCATAAAAATTCCTCGACTTCAGCATTCGTCATTCCACATTTAGCGCTAGAGCAAACATTTAAATTATCCCGAGAGACATCTTCCACCGTGGCCGAACTGTTTGCAATCCTGTGTGCTTTGCGTTTCATAGCATCAAAAGAACATTCGCAAAAATGGGTTATCTTTAGCGATTCGCAAGCCTCTCTCACATTACTACAGAGCAATAAGAAAAATTCTTTGAACAATTTGCTATTGTATGAGACACTCAAAGAACTTACAAAAGCAAGCGCCATGAACCACGTAATTGCATTCCAGTGGATACCTGGGCACTGCAATATTCTTGGTAATACTGCAGCGGACGCAGCTGCGAATTGGGCGCACAATAACGCGGAGACAACCAATCTTCCTCTATTGCGTAGTGAAGTCCGTCTGCTCCTGAGCAAAACTACCTGGTTTGATCAGCAAACTAAAAGCTCTGAGTTATACTTTATAGACCCATGTATAAACTGAATTAGAGGAGACCAACATTTTGGGAAAATATTAGGTATCAGATGATCCGAATGCGCTAAATGAGTAACATAAACGTTGTTCGTGATTCATAATTGGTTTATGTGGCGATCGCAACTTTTTTGCAATATGTATAATTCTGTTCTGTACTTGCAGTGCATTACATGTGTTGTGTGTTATGGCTGTTCTAAATATCTGACTTTATATATGCGTACGTGGACTGAACTAATGCACAGAACTTGCGACTCATGTACTGTTTGACTGTATATTTTTTATTCATCCAGTGTTGTACTGAGTGCCATTTTTCGTGTCGCTATTCTCCCTTTTTACGCAAATTTGTTTCCTTTGGCAAGTGACAAGAAGTAGCCGGTGCCACCATAAAGGCGCCAACCTCTCCTAATATTCATTTCAATAAAAAAAAATGCACTGATTGTACACCTTCCTTTTCAATGATAATGGTCAGCTTCAAGTCAGGAGCTGACAATGTCTGCCGTATGCGATCCAACCCATTTTCATTCTTCTATAAATTGCCTTCTCATGATCAGGATTCTCTGTTAGTAATTGACCTAGGTAAACGTACTCCTTCACAGACTCTAGAAGCTGACTGGCAATCCTGAACTCTTGTTCCCTTGCCCGGCTATTCATCATTATCTTTGTTTTTCTGCATATTATACTTCAACCCCACTCTTGCACTCTCTCTGTTAACAACCTCAATCATTTGTTATAACTCGTCTGCAGTACTACTGAATAGAACAATGTCATCGGCAAACTGAAGGTTGCTGAGATATTCGCCGTCGATCGTTACTCCTAAGCCTTCCCAATTTAGTAGCTTGAACACTTCTTCCAAGCACGCAGTGAATACCATTGGAGAGATTGGGTCTCTTTGTCAGACCCCTTTCTTTATAGGTGTCTTCCTACATTTGTTGTGCCGAGCTAAGATAGCTGTGGAATCTCTGTAGACATTTTCCAAGATATTTACGCAGGCGGTCTGTACTCCTTGATTACGTAATGCCTCTAAGACTGCTGGTATCTATACTGAATCAAATTCCTTTTGTAATCTATGAAAGCCAATAGAGAGGCTGATTGCATGTACTCTTGCGGATTTCTTGATTACCTGATTAATTACATGGATGTGATCCATTGTAGAGTATCCCTCCCTGAAGCCAGCCTGTTCCCTTGGTTGGCTAAAGTCCAGTGTTGCCGTTATTCTATTGGAGATTATATTGGTGAATATTTTGTACAATAGTGGGAGTAAGCTAATGGACCTATAATTTTTCAATTCTTTAACGTCTCCCTTTTTGTGGATTAGTATAATGTTTGCATTCTACCCTTGCATTCAACAGACACTTCGTATAGAGAGCCGCCAGTTTTGATTAAACCTTTGATTAAACCTCCACCTTTGATTAAATCGACTGTTATTTCATCTTCTCCTGATGCTCTTCCCCGTTTCGTATCTTGCAAGGCCCTTCTGACCTCATCGCCAGTAATAAGAGGAGTTTCTGTACCCTGTTCATTACTGCTTCGAATGGAGGCATTGCGTCTCCTCTGGGTACTGTGCAGGTCAATATACAATTATTCCGCTGCTGTCACTTTACTTCATGATAGCTGATGATATTACCCTGCTTATCTTTCAGTGCATACACCTTGGTTTGTCCTATGCCAAGTTTCGGTCTCACTGATTTCAGGCTGCGTCCGTTTTTTACGGCTTCTTCAGTCTTTCTCACGTTATAATTTCTAATATCCCTTATTTTCGCCTTGTTGTTCAGTATTGACAGTTCTGCGAATTCTATCTGATCTCTTGAGTTGGACACTTTCATTATTTGTCGTTTCTTTATCAGGTCCTTTGTTACTTGGGAGAGCTTGCCCACTGGTCGCCTTGATGTTTTGCCTCCCGCTTCAATTGCTGCCTCTGAACCCAGCCTAGTTACGGTTTCATTCATTGCCTCTATGTCATCTTCATCTCTCTGTTCTAAGGCTGCATATTTGTTTGCAAGTACCAGCCTGAATTTGTCTGCTTTTACCCTTGCTGCCTGTAGGTTGGCCTGTTTCTTCTTGACCAATTTTACTCTTTCTCTTTTCAAATTGAGGTGAATCCTAGCCCTCACTAACCTATAATCACTGCACTTTACCCTACCCAACACTTCCACATCCTGCACTATGCTGGGATCGGCAGAAAGCATGAAATCAATTTCATTTCTTGTTTCACCATTAGGGATTTTCCAGGTCCACTTTCTGTTACTACGTACGCTTCCTGAAAAAGGTGTTCATTATTCGCAGCTTAATCCTTTCTGCGAATTCCAGCAGCATCTTTCTCTCCTCTAGCGTTCCTAGAATCGACGCCGTAGTTGCCAATCGCTTGTTCACCAGCCTGCTTTTCCCCCACTTTCGCATTGAAGTCGCCCATTACTACTGTATTCCGAGTTTGCACTTTTCTCATCGTTAATTCAAGATCTTCATAAAACTGATCTATTTCATCATTATCATGACTGGATGTTGGAGAGTAGGCTTGTACTACCTTTAATGTATACCTCTTACTAAATTTGATTACGACTACTGCTACCCTCTCATTAATGCTGTACAATTCGTCAATGTTGCACGCTATGTCCTTATGGATTATACCCCGTATTGCTTCTTATCTGGGAGACCTCAATAGCAGAGGACATGGCCGTTAGTCGGCACTGTATAAGCCTCACCAGTTCTTCTAATCTCACTAAGGCCAATGATATCCCAAACCATGTGTGACAGTTGCTCAAAGAGTCCTGCTGAGCTAGCCTCACTCTACGGAGTTCGGGTGTTAAATGTTGCCATGGTCAGTTTCCATTGGCGGCCTGTCCGGGTCCAGAGATTCTTAGCACCCTCTGTTGCGTTACAGGTGTGGCTGCCGCCTTGGTCAGGTGGTACTCCACAGCTGCTGATGAGGAGGAGGAGACAAAGGGGAGGAAAGACAGGGAGGTTAGCCAGTGTAAGTACCGGCTGGTTATCCTGTGCTAGGGAAAGGGGTAATGGGAACAGATACTGGGGACTGAAGGACATGGGGTAATAGAATGAGTCATTTGGGAGGGAGTGGCCGAATACTGCACCACGGAGGCCAGTTCCTGTTCTGGTGAGGGAGTGTCTTGTTGAAGCTCAGTGGGTCTTCCTAATTTGGTTCTACCTGGATTAGTATAGCCCCACTTGCTCCAGGCATTTTTTGCCGGTGTCAGGCGCCACTCCAGCCTGGAGGTGTAGTGCACTGGAGGAGGTGAAATTCGAGCTCACCGTCCTCATATTATTACAAATATATATATTTTTCCTTTAGAAATAATTCTCAATTGGCTACCTCCTCCTCTGTCAAAAATATAATAAACTTTGCCCTGTGTATATATCTAAATATATTGGGAATGTGTATGGTGTTTACAGAGGAAATTTAAAACAGTGTGGAAATGAGAAAATACGGTTAAGGCAGCCACGGTCCGCTGATGCTTCTAATGCGCTTGTCATCCTTTTGTCAGGATTTGAAGAAATAAGGCGAAATTATGAATGAAAAGCAGTGGCACGTCCGCGCCAACAATGACAAAGTAAGCTATTAGCCCCAATAAATTTTAGGTGAAAAGCTAGGGGCAAGTGAAAAGAAACCTCAAGTGATGTGGGTGACAAAACTCTGGTAACGACACTTTAGGTAGGGGAAGGCTGCGCCCCCCCCCCCCCCCCTCCTGGAAAACTCCGGAGGGTTCTCGGGCCCTGGAGCGCCGCCGTAGTCGGCGCCTATGCGGTGCGCTTTAGATTTTTGCTTTGTTTAGGAGCTTTAATTTAATTTCTATGTAATTTTTTAATACTTTCGACAAGTAGAAAGTAGTCGCCCATTTGGTTTGGAGGCGTGTTAGCAGAAGGCAAGCAGTAGCAAATGTGTATTTCGGCGTTTTATTTCTTCATCTTGTTCAATTCGACCCGCCTGATAATATGATCGGTTTCATCGGTCCCGTCAGGGTTTAATTAACGGAAGTCAACTGTATCTAAATATGATGTGTATAACGGCACGCGTATATGTAAATTGTACTGAGGAGTACATCGACGCATCTTAATTTCGGTAGGTGCTAAAATACCCTAACCTACCCCGCGATTACGGCCCTAGCTCCATGACTGTCCAGGCCAAGGTTATCACTAGAGGGTGCATTGCAATGCGTCTTGTAATGCTGGACACTGCATTCGATGCCCCAGCGCAGCGCCACGTGTAAGGCTTGATAAAGGGAGTGCGCCCGTGTTGCCGCTCTCGGTAGGAGCGCCGCTTCCAACCGAAGTCATGGAGCTCATGTAGTTTGTTAGTATGCAGATACCAAACGACCTGTGTTACTCTTTTCGTGCGATAGCAGTTATAAGCTAAGAAATGAGATGGATTTGTCCTGTCTGTCTGTCCGTGCATGCGTGTCAGTTGCCACAAGGTAAATGGACGCAGTTCCTCGAAGTAGGAGGAGGAGGAGGATGCCGGACAGAGTGATGCGCATGCGCAGCAGCCGAAGGAGGAGCAGTGGCGACGTGCAGTGAGCCAGTGTTGTTGGCGTGATAAAAAAAAAGAGCAACGAAATACGTTACTTGGTACATTCAAATAAAAGGAACTCCTTACCACCCTATGTTACCTACAAATCAAGGTAATGCGTTAACCGTTACCGTTTCCCAAAAGAGGTAACGCACATTGCGTTGTCGTTACTCTATTCTTAGAAATTTTAAACAGTGGGTCTTCGTTGCAGGAAGCCAGCACAACAATCTTATAAATGCCATATTATACATGCGGCAACCTTCTTCCCTTAATTCTGATTTACCCTTTATACTTGAGTACAATTTGTGTTTAAAAAAAAAAGTTGCTACCTATAGAGTTGCACCTGACGGTTTTCTCCTATGTGTCGCGTGGTGGCGCCATTTCTTCAACGTGAAATTAAATAAAAAGCAAGGCTTCATCAATAATACTAACTCCGTAAAGAAAACTGCAGAATACTCAATGACATTAGAGTACCGTAGTTGAACGATTCTACCGCGCCCCCGATTGTAAGGCGCAGTTATATTACCGTCCAAATACACCCCAAAAATAACTTTCAACTAAACCTGAGTCGACGCTAACGTGCTGAAACAACCTTATGGAGCACAAAAGGTTACCCAGACTCACTCACAATTGAATCTTAGCGGTGTTGTGGTATACTACGTGCCTATCATCCGGGCGACAGGAGCTCCCACTTCTCCGCGACGAATCAAGAATTCGACGAGGTGGACTTGAAGAAGCACCCAGTCATCTCCGCGACGAATCAAGAATTGACCACTTGCAGAAGTACGACTGCGCATGCGCCAAAACCGGCCGCGGGGCGGCGCTTCGTGAGCGCCGTCTCCGTGGTTGGAAAGCAAACTGCGCTGCTCGGGCGTGACATGCCGGCCAACTGAGTCGCTTTCGGCTGCACGAGCTGTTATTATGAAAATGGACATAGTAATTTCTTCAAATTTCCGCCCGCGAAGGTTAATGTGAAGTTTGTGGACGGCAGCGGTGAAGCGGTCGAACCCGGACGGCACGCCGTGGCAGCTAACAGTGCATTCTAGGATCTGTGGCTTATGCAGGCGACTTCTATTCCCTTGTCATCTCCTGCCAGTTCTGCAACGCTGAACAGAAGGCCAGCGACGTGCTGGCAGGGCTTGCTGAGGCTGTAAAATATAAAGAATGTAGTTTTCCTTCGCGCTCGTCACTGAGTGACCCTGAGTATATGCGAGTACGATTAGGCGATTTGTGAAGAACGGCGCAAACAGATGCGGCCAGTCTATGTACGTCATGTCATTTGTGAGTCTGCGCTCGTCTTCTTTTTTTCCGTACATGTCAGTTGTGTTGCGCTCTCTTCCAACATGACTTTGAACCAATTCGTCAAACTATCTGCCTTGATGAGTATTCGCGAGTGAGCGGGTGCGTATTGGCCTGCGGATGCACGCGCTGCCCATATTTAAGCTAATATAACGTAGAATAAAATAGGTTGGCGTAAGCTTTGAGGCCTTAGCGCTCGCAAAAACAGACTGAATAACCTACCGCGTACATATAGCGCATGCGAAATCTGGGATACGGCTTCGTAAACCACAAGCATGCAACACAGCAGTTTGGCGAAACAGCACGAGATGAATATCAAATTTGCAAGCTAGAACGCGTACATCTGTTGTTCCATGCAACAACTAAGAGTTCGGGGAATGCGACAGGCTTAAAGCACTCATCCGGCCACACATTCACAGTGCTCTCCGGCAATGTTGCCAATGGCTTTTGTGAACCACGCTGTAACCACGTAGATGCCCGACTTCATGGATGGCGTGTACGTAGCTCCTATGAGGCCAAGTGGAAGGTCCACGGTGTTTACGTTAAGTTTTATGTGCTTAACTTAACCCTCTTTCTTTAAAGCCCATCGGTGGTGTGCCTGACAAACGGACGAAGTGTTGGCATGAAGATAACCGCACGCATTGTCGATCATTATCCAGCGCTCTGAGAAGTCAGCTGTCCGTCCCATTTGCAAAAATGGCAAGAGAATGAAGTCCTCTTCAATCATATTTAAGGCAGGTCATATATGGCAACTACCAAAGAACGTCGACGCTTTCACAAAACGTGAAAGAAGCTCTGCAAACACAACGTCGCCACTCGATGCCGCCGTACCAAAGCAAGGCTGGAGCCGGGATGTTTTCCAACCAAGCGGCGAGGCGCAAGCTTCCCGTTTTTCGCGCTAGGTGGCGCTCCGACTTCTGCAAGTGGTCAATTCGACGCGAGTGACTTCAGCACCTGCCCCGACTGGTTCCTGCCGACGAGGAGTCGTCAAAGGGGACTTAAGGGAGAACCGGCCCATTGTGAAGGGAGAGAGTCGCCTCCAGCCGCCCGGTCAGTCTGACGCGCTCTTACAGCTACATGTACGCTATCATCCACTATCTGTAAATTTTGTCTAAAATTTTTCGTTTCTTTTTCGTCTGCGGAAAGAGTCTGTCTCTCGTCCTCCACCCCGAAGTCACAACAGCGGCTAGTCTGTATGGGAGTCCGACGATACCTCTTTTTCGCTGTCTACCGACCACAGCAAGTACTTTTCTGTTCCATCTAATGCATTATAAATGCCACATGTGCAACAAACTGGAAAATAGCGACCGCAAACCAAGGCATAAAAAACAAGGTCCGTTCGATGGCACTGGGGCTAGCTACCTTGCATTGAGCTTTTTATTTTAGTGAGAATTTGTTTGGTTTTTGATTTTGAGTAGAATTAGCTACGATTGTACCACGCATGAAAATTTGAACGCACTTTTTATTAAAAGAAGGTGAGCATTAGAATCGTGCAAATACAGTAATTGCTCGTGAAAAGTGCGATGCCCCAGAATGCTCGACATCTCACAAAATAAAAGTGCCAATGGTGTACCATTAATGACACACATAAATGGCACTACCTCCCCCACCCCGCCCGGCATTTCTTAAAATAAAAGAACAAATACTAGCACCCTCAGACTGGTTTGTTTACATTTTGAACCGGCATAATTATTACCAGAAAATTACGAATGCTTATGTGTAGGTGGTACACAGTCAGCCTCGCTAGTGCAGAATTAACCGGAAACACAGCCTTGCAGGTGAAACAAAATATAATTTGTTTCGGAAACAAAGTTCATTAGCAGCGCCTAAAGTACACGTGCTGTCCACATCCACGCCCCAGCGACGGTTGCCTTTTAAACGAATCTGGGAGTAATTGCCAATCCAGAAACATGCTATGGCTGCCATGTTTTGAATGCCATCTACTCGACGAACAAATGCCTAAGAATTACGACCTGCTGCTGAACTTTAGCAATAGTTCAATTGAACGTTGACATCGGGCAGCTTATGTGTCGGTAAATACGTTTGCGCCCGCGCTGAATAGACGCTCAACGGATGCACATGAATGGGACAGCTCTACTTACTTTCAAGAAGAGCTGGAGAACTCGCGGGAAACTTTCTTTAAGCTCCCTCAGTGCAAAGTTACGCGACACCGAAAGATGCCGAGGTACCGTCTCAATTGGCGACGACGAGTGACATCTTGAGAAGGCCTCCCCAAAGAAGTCAGCATGCATCGTTGTCCCCCAAGTTTTAACGTCCGCAAGCCGAAGCAATATAAACAGCTTGCTGCTTTTGACTGGTCTCGATTTGCAAGTTTCGCTTCGCTTCAACGGCAATCCGGGTAGCAACGGCAATCCGGGTAGCAATCCAGGTTTCTATGTAGCCGCTACCAGCATATTCTTCTGATCTACCTATACTTGCGTGAGTGTGTGTGTGTGTGTGTGTGTGTGTGTGTGTGTGTGTGTGTGTGTGTGTGTGTGTGTGCGTGCGTGTGTGTGTGTGTCTGTGGGTTTGATATATATATATATATATATATATATATATATATATATATATATATATATATATATATATATAGAGAGAGAGAGAGAGAGAGAGAGAGGGGGGTCGTCGAAAACACTTGTACATTCTTTTTTTTTTGCATTGCCACCCGCCAATTTAGTTCCTGTGCAGTACGCTTTACTTTTCTTGGGGGGGGGGGGTGAGAGGGGGGTGTATCGGAATGAAAGGTAACTAGTAACGCGACCCTTCATGTTACTGAAAAATGCTAACGTATGTAGTTTACGGGTTACAGTGTATAAGGGGTAACGAGTACGCTACTAAATTAACCAACAACAAAAAAAAAGTAAGGCGGTAGCGCTAACGCCGTTACTTGTAACGCATTACCGCAACACTAAGCGTATAGCTGACCTATGGAGGTGATTTATGAGGAGCAGAACTTTGCACAGCACTCAGAGGGACTCTTTTCCGCTGTCGACAATGTGTTCAAGGACCAATGGAAATGATTTTAATCTGCTTTTTTGCTCCATCTCATGACTCTTGATCTCGGAGTACCCTTTGATTTGAGAAAGGATTGGAAAGATAATCTTGCGCGTTTTGACATTCCCTAAAGTTAGATAGGCAGGAAAACATTAGTGAGCTCAAATTGCCGACAGCGGAGCAGTCTCTCCGTTCAGCCCTTCTGTCGTCCTGCATCTGAGCGTGGTACCACATATGGTGCCCTGCGTGGGCCCAGATGTCGTCGGAGGCAGGTGAAGAGGGTGTTACTGTTGGGTACGTCCACTGGTGTTATGGTTGAGAGCCACTTCGGTGGTTACCGCCAGGAACAGTTGTCTTCTGACGATGCGGTGCAAATTAACGAACCCGAGGATGCGGGGAGAGGAGGTAAAAGTAAATGGCAATTTTAAGTGATTGGGAGAAAAAGGCGCGTATTGGGGTATATTTTGCACTGTACGCATTGCGGAGGCGGCCCTGAGTCGCTGTTGTTGGTGTGCAGGTGCGCACGAGCCTGTAAAGAATCAGTTTGGGCCCGTCAGACGTGTGTTCATTGTCGTCTAGTTAACGGTGCTGTCTGAACAAGGAACAGACGACGCTGTGTGGCGATGGGGCAGTAGGAGGGGGGCCACGTTGATGATAGTCCGTTCAGTGTGCAATGCCGGACGGCCGGTGGAAATAGTCGCGGGCGACCTGGTCAGCTCTGTCATGGCCCGGTATTGCAGTCTGGCACCTGGGATCCATGTCATCGCTGCTAAGAGCCTAAGAATCACTGCTAAGCCTGCTAAGAACGATGCGCTCTCTGATCCTGACCTCGCACAATGCAAATGATGTGGGCCGCAGGTTACCGTGGTCATGCGGTTTTCCGTGCTTCGATAAATGAACCAGAGCTGATCCAAGTTTCAGGTGGCTGGCAATTTTTCGAGAGTGGCACGTCCTGTTAACGATACGCTATAAGCAAATGTGTTTCGATCAGAATGCTCAGAGAGTACGTACATCGCCCCGTTGATGCGGCCTGAGTCCAGCACCGGGTTGAGACCATGCTGGAATGGAAGGTGGATGTCACAGTAAATGAGTTCAAGGAGTGGAAGGCATCATTGCCAGTCTGGGTCTCTTATATTTTATTTTCTCTGAATACAACTGGTCCCAGGCTACCCCTTGATTTCAGAAACGATTGAAAGAATAGCCTTACGTCTTTCTACAGCCCTTGAGAAAATTAGAGGCATCAACTGCATCCCAAAGGAGGCATTCTTTTCCGACGCGGAAGTGACATAAGTGCACTATAACATGGAAAAAGAACACAGAAGGTACAGGAGGCAACATATTTGTATTTGTCTTGAATAGCCTTGAGGGGCGCAGACAGTAGGCGGGCAATATCAGAGCTGAAAAAGCCTTCTTTTTTGAGCCGTAGTGCACGCGGTTGGTGGTGAACTACTAAAGCATACATACAACAGGTCAATAATATTGTGCACTTAACATTCGATAGGATTATATATATATATATATATATATCATAGGAAGCCAACAAACACTGACACTAAGGACAACATAGGGGAAATTACTTGTGCTTAATAAATGAAATATAGAAATGATAAATTAATGGAAATTAAAGTGGATGAAAAAACAACTTGCCGCAGGTGGGAACCGAACCCACAACCTTCGCATTGCGCGAAGGTTGCGGTATATATATATATATATATATATATATATATATATATATATATATATAACATTCGCCAACATCAACGCAGATCACCATGCCTGCCTGCATGGGGATTTACACCACCGTCGGAGGACGACGACGAAGTGTTTTTGACACAGAGCTGTTCTTCCTTGCTCCAGTTTATTTCTGTGAAATTCTAAGTTCATCCGCTGGTCCTCGCTCCCTGCTCGGTTGTGATGGAAGTGGACGACCCCGCACGTCTGCCGGCGACGGCGACGTCAGCGGCGGCCGCCTCCAGGAAGCGAAACGGTCAGCAGAGCGACAGCGACAGTGAGGACACCCATGTCTACTCTCTCAGCAGTGAGGACACTTCCGATGACGACTTCCAGCTGGTGCAGAGCCGCAGAGCGAAGAGAAGAAACACCAGGACGTCCTCATCGTCAAGCACGCAAACAGTGAGACAGACACAGAGGCCGGACGCCAATACCATCATCTTTGTGCCCCTGCTTCCCAACGTCAACATGAAGCTACTCAACAGGCAATCTGTGTCGATGTCACTGGAAGCCCTGGTGCCAAATGAAATATCGGACATCCGAGTCAACACTCGGAAAAATCTACTGGCGGTTGATGTCCAACATGCGGCTGCTCTGAGCACTCTACGCAGCGTAACGGACATCGATGGCATTCAGGTGCGCTCTTACATCCCTCTGGGATCTGACGTAGTCAGTGGCGTTATCTACGACGTAGACGTCGCCATCCTTAATAACGACTTGCCGATTCTTATCAAGCCAGCCAATGATGAGGTCATTGTTGATGTTAAGCGGCTAGGCAGTTCACGCTGCGTGAAGATTGCATTCAAGGGTAAATATATACCCTCGCATGTTAAGGTGGGACACTTCAGACACGCAGTGCGGCCTTTCATTGGGAAACCTCTTCAGTGCCGCAAATGCATGAGACTGGGACACGTGAGCAGCGTCTGCGAAAATCAGGCAGCATGCCCCCGTTGCGCCGAGCCCCACGCTGCAGATAAATGTGGCGCGACTGTGATGAAGTGTTCAAACTGCGGAGGGTCACACGAAGCTTCCTCGAGGAAATGCCCGCTTATTAGGAAGGAAATGGCTATCTTGAAAGAGATGGCGAGAGATCACTCATCTCATCGCGAAGCCGCCGAAAAAGTCAGGAAGCGACGTTCCCGTCGCCGGCGCCCCTCAAGGAAGGCTGTTGTCTCTGCGACGCGCATGCCACTTCCTACAACACCTCCTCCTCCTCTGCCGCCCGGGCCAGACACTGTCGCAAGGACCGCGAAGAACAAGGCAACTGAGACGACCACACCTGCAGACTCTTGGCCGGCTCTACCGAAACGACAGCATCCACCGACAGAATCACAGCAAAATTTTGCTGGACAAACCCCGAAGTCTACTGTCCGTGATTTGTGCGACCAAGACAAGCAGGTGGCTGATATGCTGCAATCGCTAATTAATACAATGCGCATCATACTGAACAAGCTGCAAACCCCAGCAGCTCGAAGTGCTCTGCAAATACTGGATGCACTAAATCCAGTGCTTGCTAGCATCGTTTAAGCATCATGGCTCGACCAACAGTCCCCTTCCGCACTGAAGTTAAAGGTGCGTCGATCTTTCAGTGGAATGCTAGGGGTCTAAGGACCCGCATAGCAGACTTTCGCCAATTCATTTTTACACATCGCTTTCCCATACTGGTCATTTGCGAGCCAAATACGTCAACACCACTCAGACTGTCCGGTTACGAATCTTTCGTCTCGTCCACATGCGGCGCGAGCACGAAAGTAATCATCTACATCCGCACGGACTTTACATATGTCGCTAACGCGGTAGAGCCTCATGACGACAACCAATATGTCTGCCTGAATATCCAAAAGAAAGATGTGTCATTCACACTAATTGGAGCCTATATATCCCCAGCGGGTCACTTTGACGGCGAACGACTCAAGAAAATATTACTGATGAACAATGGCCCCTGGGTTATCACAGGTGACTTCAACGCGCATCACCAGCTATGGGGAAGCACTAAAATTGATTCCAGAGGCAGGAGTCTCGCCTCCTTTGCTGCCGACCATGATTTGTGCTGTGTGAATGACGGCAGCCCTACGTTTTTGCGAGGCACCACCTATAGTAGCTGCTTGGACTTAACTTTGGTGTCACGGCGCTTTGCCTCGAGCGTCGACTGGTTCACGGACATTGAAACACATGGAAGTGACCATATTCCAACCTACATAAAGATTAGAAGAGTTGAGCAACGCTCCTCTACTGTCTTGCGTACAGTTGATTGGACAAAGTTTAAGAAGGTGATGGATGACGCATGTCGAGAAGGCCTTTCACACACCATCGAAGATGCCATCGCAGAGACATTGAAAACATCCATCTGCTCGCTCACAAGGTCAGCAAGGCGCACAGACTCAGATATGGAACTGGAGAGGCTTCGTGCGGAACGCCGACGGGCGGAGAGGAGGTATCGGCGCACGAAGTCCGTCTTGGATCTGAGGGCTTCACGACGCATACAGAAGAAAGTACAACGTCGTATAGATAAACTGGATGACAAGCGATGGAAAACTTTCTGTCAGTCGCTTGATCCCAGAAAATCGCTCTCGCACGTATGGAGAACTGTTAGGGGACTTCGCTCATCTCCGCATCAAAGGAAGCCCTTTGCTGCTCTGGCCCTATACCAACTCCGCTCGGAACTTCAAGTGGCTGAAGAGTTCTGTGCACGGATTGCTGGGTCCACGGCCACCATTACTGACGCAGCATTGAATGACATCCCTGAAGCACGTGTACCAGAAATGAACGTGCTCTTTTCACTCGAAGAGCTCGATGCTGCGTTGGCGACCTGCAGACGTTCGTCGTCACCAGGACCTGATGGCATCACGTATGCTGCCCTATGCCACCTTGGACATGACGCACGTGATGAGCTGCTCAGCTACTACAATGAGTCTTGGCAGAATGGCGCCGTTCCTAGACAATGGAAATCGAGCCGCTTGATCCCCATACTGAAACCTGGAAAGTCTCCGCTTGAGCTCTCATCATACCGTCCGATAGCGCTTTCGAGCTGCGTCGGTAAACTGATGGAAAGAATGATTCTTGCTCGCTTGGAATGGTACCTAGAGCGATTCAGCATCTATCCGGACGCCATGACGGGCTTTCGTCGAGGTCGCTCGTCCATCGACAACGTCATTGACCTCGTAACCTGGGTCCAAAATCAAAAAAGCCTCAAGCGCCTATCAGTGGCACTTTTTCTAGATATTAAAGGAGCATACGACAACGTCGCCCATGAGGCCATCCTGAACTCGCTTGAGGCTGTTGGAGTTGGTGGCCGGATGTATCAATGGATTCGGGACTATTTAACTGAGAGGTGTTTTTTCTTACAAACTGAAGACGGCCCAACTTCGGAACATTACATCAGGCATGATGTGCCGCAGGGTGGAGTGTTGAGCCCCATTCTGTTCAACCTCGTCTTGGTAGGACTAGCGGAGTACCTACCACGGTCAGTTCACGTCTCAATATACGCCGACGACATTTGCATCTGGGCTTCTGCGGTGACACGACCTCAGGTACGAGCCAGGCTCCAGCGGGCGGCAACCATGACGGCATCTTATCTACGAGAACAAGGCCTCAGCCTGTCTACTGAAAAGTGCGCATTGGTTGGCTTTACGCGCAAACAAATGTCATCATATCCTGTTTCAATTAATGGTCAAGCGGTATCCTATTCTAAGACACATCGCTTTCTGGGTGTAATCATTGACCGCAACCTCTCGTGGAGCCCTCACTGCGTCTATCTAGAGAAGAAATTGGTTGCCATTGCTCAGGTCTTTAAGTTTCTCTGCGGCAAAAACTGGGGTACACCAGTCCGTTCTATGATGCAGCTCTACAGGGTACTGTTTCTCGGACTCCTACGTTACAGTCTACCAGTGTTGTCAAATGCATGCAAGACGAACTTTCGCGCCTTGGAGAGCATACAAGGTCAAGCCCTACGCACGTGTTTAGGGCTGCCTCGGTGCACGTCAACAGCAGCAACAATTGCCATCGCTGGGGACCATATGATCCAGACACACGTAGTTGTCGACTCTCTCAGAGCGCACATTCGCCATCTGTCAAGAATCCCGGACCATCATTTGACCTCCCTACCAGCCGAAAGACCTCAAGCGACCTTTTCACGAGTGATTAGCGCTCATCAAGAGTGCATACCGTCATCTTTTACACCGGCGGCAAAGCCTTCATCTCCCCTGTGGTGCCTACGACAGCCTCAAGTGAATTTTGATATTCCTGGAATTACAAAAAAGTCCAATCATCCATCGCCGGCTCTGAAGCAACTTACGCTCCTATTACTACACCAGACGTATCATGACCGCATACATATATATACCGATGGTTCGACCTCACGTGCCAGCTCAACTGCCGCATTCGTCGTTCCAGCCAAGAAGGTTACAGTTCAATTCAAATTGTCGCACATGACTACATCGACATCAGCAGAGCTTGCAGCTCTCCATGCCGCTATGATGTACGTCACCGAAGAGCCCACAGAGAAATGGGTCGTATTTTGTGACTCCAAGGCAGCCCTTCACAGCATCAAGTCTGCATTACGTCACAGAGTATACGAGCAGATGATATCTGACATCAGGGAAGTACACCACCATGCTCTGGAAAGAGGGCACACCATTACATTTCAATGGATTCCTGCTCACTGTGGCATTGTCGGCAACAACCTAGCAGACAAGGCTGCCCGGTCTGCCCACGAAGATACCCAGACGCGTTCCATACCTTTGGCGAGGTCTGACGCTGCCAGGGAACTTCGCCTACATGCACGCAAAAAGTCGCAAGAACTCTGGAGTTCAGGTGCCTTCAACTGCCGATTATATAAACTGGACCCCATGCTACAGCTACAAGTGCCATCTAGCCTTTCCCGCGGTGAAGCAACCTTGCTGTGCCGCTTGTGGCTGGGAGTAGCATTCACTAACTCATATTCCTTTCGTTTGGGAATGGCCGAGAGCCCGATGTGCGATTACTGTGGGTGCGAAGAGACCATCGAGCACCTATTGTGTACTTGCCCCCACTACGATGTACAACGCCTCTCTCTGCAGGAAACTTTACACCGACTAGACTTACGACCTTTCACCGAGTCAAAGATACTCGGACCATGGCCACACCCATCACTGGCACGAAAAGCAAATCGTGCATTACTGCAATACTTGAGGTACACCGGTTTAAGAGACCGTTTATAGTGTCCCTGTGCATAGTGTCCCTCCCACACGTACTCTGTGCTTACTCTCTCCCTTTCTTCTTCTTTCTATTCCCCTTTCCCCCACCCCCAGTGTAGGGTAGCAAACCGGATACTCTTCTGGTTGACCTCCCTACCTTTCCTGTCCTTGCTTTCTCTCTCTCTCTCTACACCACCGTCGCTGTATGCACCAACGCAAGATACGTCTGAATATTTGTGGTATTAAAAAGAAAGAATTTACTAATGGTAATAATAAATAAAGTGCCACTAACATCTTCGAAATGAGCAACACTGCAATTTCTGTACTAATTTCGCGCATGATCATCCATGTAAATTGACTCGGATGTGCCGAACACTACTATGCGAAGCGACCGTCTTCATTTGAAAAGCGGCGGCAGGGGGAAGCATTGGTCCGCGTGGCAAGCAAGCCCCGCGTTCTAGGGATGAGGAAGCGCCGTTCGCCTGGGCTAGCACAATAGGCACGGAGGAGTGTAGAGACCACACAAACGCTGGTACCTTTTCCACTCTTTTCAGGCTCTGAACCACGCACTATATGTTGCGGACACCCAAAAACGATGGCGCACGTCGTCTCGCGTGCAGAGAGGACGTGGCTACAAGAGTCAAAATATTTTTTGTCCAATTACGAGCAGACAGCCGTAACTGTGAGTTGTTTACTTTTCATGGAAAGGCTTGAGCGGATGACCTGCCGAGAGTCGCGGTACGCGCCGTCCGAAGAGAAGGGGGGGGGGGCAACAACGAGTGCAGCTCCAGAACGGGGCGATGTCTCGCGCCCGGGGCGCCGCCGCAGACGCGCGGCACAATGGCTGCGGACGGGGGGAGCACCTGCTCCATAATACTTGGCGGGCAGCGCCAGCGAAGAAGCAGCACAATGTGACCGCGTCAAAGCGTCCCGATGGAGGAGGCGCGCTCAAGATGTTTGCCGTCCGCGGGCCATTTGGGCCGGGAAGAACAAAGGCGGAGGCCACTGACAAGCGTGCCCCGCGGCGGGGATAAGCGCGTCACTGCCGGCTCCCACTTAGCTTCCGAGAACGGCATCTGAAATGTACACAAAGGGCCAACACGTCCCGGGCTGTTTCCACCCTTTCAGACGGTGACAGACCAAGGATGACGCCGTCCTAATTGCGATGGTTCGCGGTGGCAGCGAGGTCTTGCCCTGCGCGTCGTCCATTTCCCGAGTGGCCACAAAGGAGCACTCTCGGTCGATCGGCGGCCGCTCCTGCGGAGTTGCCGAAGGCCGCCCGGGCGACGTCTCTCCTTGGTCTGGGATGCGACGTTTTCTCCCCAACGCCGGAGGGAACAGCTTCCCGGAAAGCGGGGGAACCGGCCGCGAACTGTTCACGTCCTGACATCCCGTCGGATTCCGCACTGGATGCTGAGCAGGCAGCAGCAATGGGGGGGCAACTGCTGACAATCTCGGGTCGTCGACCTCGCGACGGTCGCCAGGCGCCAGGCCGCATACCAGTGAAAGCATCGCTACTGAGTGAAAGGGCCAAGAGAGCAGCGTCCTCTGCCGGCGGGCTGGGGACCGCAGCTGTGCGAACGGGAGAGCAATCTTTTCTTTGTATCGCAGAAACTCGTTTTCTGTATCGTTTCTCGTTTTGTGGAAGCGAAGTAAACGACCGCTGAGGAGCGAGAAGATGCTGTGAAACGAGCACGTGGCAACAGAGAGTTGCTTTGCATTGCACTCTCGAAAAACACTGATCGCAGGAAGACGAGACGCGAAGGTGACACACAACGCACTTTGTGTGGCGTGTCAATGCCAATTATACCATCCGATTGCATTGAGCTCATTATAGCACGTTATATATATAGCGCACTTAGCACGTGCTTCTAATGTCGCGTCGTAAAGAACAGATGGCAGAAGAATAAAAGGTAAATAATCATATTTGACTTTTCATACGACCACTTCTAGCACGCAGTTTTCGTGCCGAGACCAGTCTGTTAATTAATCCTCAGTTCACTGAAGACAGACTCAGGTTTTTCGTTCTTCTCATAAACAATGGACACTGGATGGATGGATGTTATGAGCGTCCCCTTTTGAACGGGGCAGTGGGTTGCGCCAATAAGCTCTTACTATTATACTGCCTGGTTAAGAAACTGTAAATTGGTTAAAATTTAACTGTTTGTTGTTGGACTGGTAAAAAAAAAGAAAAAAAAAGCCCACGATAACCAATTTTCTGACCCCTTATTCTGAACTTTCTTTCTGTACGTATCCCTTCTTTGTCGTTTGCCCTACTTTTCTTCAACCAATCTTCCAATCGCATCTTACCAATCTCTATTGTGGACGTGTTTACTACTCCCCTGCTCTCTCTGAACCCAAGGGCTTCAAGGAGGCCAGTGGTGCCAAAATCGACCGCTGGGCATATATATTCATATTCTAATAAAACATGCTCCATTTTTCCTAGCTCTACCGCAGCCCCAAGCACATGCTTCTTCCTTCTTATATCTCGCTTTACAGTTGCGTGTTCTATAGGCATCCTGATCTCGCTTCCAAAAGTAATTAGCTTCGCTTTGAGTTATGAATTATTTCTTCCCTGATTTCGTTTTTTCATCTTGAGTAGTTACTCTTGGCAGGTTTCTTGTCCATTGCCGCCACCCATGAGATTATTTCAGCCTCTCTGACTTTCCGCTTGACGTCCTTTGTTGCTGTGTTGCTTAACCTACAGGCCGCACACTTGCTGGTAAGCTTGCTAGTTCTTTTCCTCCACTGTGAATCAATGTTATTCCTGTACGAATACTTGAAAACTCTCCCAGCGCATTTACTTTCTTCCATATTCCTTAGTCGCACTTCATAATCAATTTACTGTGCGCTTCTCTCACTTGAAAGCTTGTCCAGCCCATATCACCCTGCACAGCTTCATTTGTAGTCTTCCCGTGAGCGCCCAGTGCGAGGCGTCCCACTGACGTTTGGTGACCATCGAGTCCTGATTGTGCCCCTGATTTCAAGGAAACAATCGCATTTCCAAAAGTAAGTGCTGGAACCATTACACCTATCCACATACCTCGGAGCACCTCGTAGCTATTGTATCCCCATAGCGCTCTGTGTTTCATTATGGCTGCATTTCTCTCCCCCTTTACTGTTATTGTTTTTTCCTGTGTTTCCAGCACGAGCGTGGGAAGCAGACGACGAGACGTAGCCGATCACGGTGCTTCCAGTGACTTCGCTTTGCGGATTTTAAGGCCTGACGTACCGGGAAACGCATTTTCGTGTGTCCGCTGTTGAGAAAGGTTGCCCACTTGTACGAGGCAGACCACATTCATGGCACCAGGTAATATATAAAGTAGAACACTAGTGCTAACTGTGATGCAAATGCACCCCGCCAACAGGGCTCACCGCGGTAAGCTATGACGTGGAGCTCTAGCATTTATATTCCAGATGTTATCTTGCTGTGCACGTTAGCATTGTCGCGTGCTTAATCAGGTAAATAGGGGAAGAGCAAAAAAAATATCGCCGCCGATGTATGAAAAATGTTCAAAAGACGCACCTCTGGTATGTATCCGTAGGGCCGCTGAGTGCGTACCACTGGGTACATTCCCCAAGGGCCAGCGGGAATCTGCCTCTCTTCAATGTACCTTTTTTGACGTAAATTCTTGGATCATTGCAATATCATGAGAAGCCAACAAACACTGACACCAAGGACAACATAGGGGTTGTCCTATGTTGTCCCTATTTTGTCCTTGGTGTCAGTGTTTGTTGGCTTCTTTATCGTTACTTTATTTCATTTATTAAGCACATGTATTTTCCCCTATGTTGTCCTTGGTGTCAGTGTTTGTTGGCTTCTCATGATATGACTAATAAAAATCGGGTTCCTCGGTTAACCCCCTTTCTTCTCGTGGATCATTGCAAGTATCACAGCAGCATCACACCTACGCGGCGACATTCACGTAACGGGATTTTTCTTGCAAAGGAGGGTCGGCGTCGACGAGGTGTTTTTTTTTTTTTCCGACTCTCAGAAAGCGTGTTCTTGGAAAATCTGACCTTCAACATCGCGTTTGTGCTATTTATGGGCTTTGCATGGACGATATTCAGCTAAAAGGCTTTCGCTGCTACCGAAGCAGTTCGCGAAGACTGTTTTGATTTTCTCGTTAATCACACAAAGACGAAGCACTTGTCAGCAGACTGCGAAGATTGCCAGAGTAATTGCAGTAGTTGTGAGCGACAACTCGTAGGCCTGTGCGCTGGGTCTTCGGCTCCATTGCAAAACGCTTGCTACACGTCTTTTCTCCACATCTTTGTATCCGCTACGAAATTATGCGAAGTCAAGTCATTATTGTACACATCTTGTGTATCGTGACGATTAGTTCATGTGTAGCTGTGCGTTTCCGTGGGTCTATGTGGTTATATGTTATTGAGTGCGTACTCGGACACTTCTTTCAAAACATGCCATGTATACAATGCTTCGTACTTCGTATATGTTATCGTCCTGGTGGAATTGTGACTCAGTGTTCGTATCGTAATGAGCTTCCCTTTGAGTTATCAAAAATTGTCTCTTTCCTGATTTCGTTTTTTCCTCGTAGGTAGTTACTCATGGCAGGTTTCTTTTCCATCGCCGCCACCGATGAGATTATTTCAGCCTTTCTGACTTTCCGCTTGACGTTCTTTGTTGCTGTGTTGCTCACCCTATACAGGCTTCATACTTGCTGGTATGCAACGCCCACTGGAGGGACGGATTTGCAAGAAAAGTCGCGTTACGTGAATGTCGCCGCGTAGGTGTGATGATGCTGTGATACTTGCAGTGATCCACATCCATACGCGACGCAGTGCGCTGGCATGGAATTGAGAAACGTGGACACGGGATCGTGCCTGAGCGCGCCGGAATGCCCAACCAGGCGCGGAGTCGTCTGCTAGGTTTCCAACACAAATACTCTTGCACCCAGCACCTCGAACGCTTCCTCAGGCCTAGGGCAGGGGGCGCTAACTTTTTTTGCAAAGCTTGGTGGTGCAACCCACCGCCTCGTTCCAAAGGGGGCGCTCACGACATCCATCCATCCATCCATCCATCCATCCGTCCCTCCAGTGGGCGTTGCATACCAGCAAGTATGAAGCCTGTATAGGTGAGCAACACAGCAACACAGAACGTCAAGCGGAAAGTCAGAAAGGCTGAAATAATCTCAACGGTGGCGGCAATGGAAAAGAAACCTGCCATAAGTAACTACCTACGAGGAAAAAACGAAATCAGGAAAGAAACAATTTATGATAACTCAAAGGGAAGCTCATTACGATACGAACACGGAGTCACAATTACGGCACAATTCCTCCAGGACGATAACATATACAAAGTACGAACCATTGTATAGATGGCACGTTTTGAAGAAAGTGTCCGAGAACGCACTCACTAACATATAACCACACAGACCCACGGAAACCCACAGTTACATTTAAACTAATCGCCGCAATATACGAAATGATGTTCAATAT